>NW_025377747.1:0-10017 GCF_016433145.1 Gracilinanus agilis
TCCTTCCTTCCTTTCTTTCTTTCTTTCTTTCTTTCTTTCTTTCTTTCACCCGAATTTGGGAAACCTCCACACAATTGCCCCCATCTGGATAAATCTCAAGGCCATAAATTCACCTCCTATCTCCAGCAGGCTATTAAGAAAACCATTTAATTTATCTCCTTTGGACATAGTTGCGTATGAGCTTTTCTCCCTAAAATGGACACTTGTGCTACCAGACAATCACTCATTTGGTGGAGTACTTTCCCATAAGTGGAAAAATTGAAATGGGTAAGAGAAATTGATCAAATCTTTTCCTAATTTTTAATTTTTTTTACCCCATTAAGCCCTCATTCGATTTGCTATAATGAATGGCTCAAATTTCCTCATAACAACAGAATGTGGTTGCTTATCTGAGGCTCAACCTATGGATGGAGACAATCTTCATCACCAGATGATCAAATACTTTGGTCACAGTATCCTAGAAGACAACAAAATAGGCAAACTTTTCTTTGACCTTCATCTGATTTTGTAGTGAGGTTTGCAGAGTGGTAAAAAAGGGCCAGGAGCTAGAAATCTGATTCTAGATTATAAGCAATTTTACCACTGGTACTCTACCAGATGACATACCATATTAAATAGGACATTCTTACTATAAATGAAACAAAAAGATGTAAGGAAATTGTAGCCAAATGGAAAGATGGACCACAGTTTTTTCCTGGATAAACAAAGAAGTTGGGGGAGCTGGTGATATTGGGCACCTAAAAATAACAAGGAATGTCATTGCATGGGATTCTTGGTCATTTTGCCTTGCAGAGTTCATGATGAACTTACACAAAAAGACTATGATAAAGATAATTACAACTTATGTGCTTATATCTGTTGCAGAGGAAGAAGCATTTAAGCAGTTCTTTAAAGAATTTGACAAGATATCCTAAATTACTTAATATGCATACTCTGATACTTAGTGACTTGTGTGTGAAAGTAGACCCAGGGGAGAATGATCAAATGGATACTGGGAAATGTCATTCAGAATTAAGACATGACTTATAGACTGCTCAGATCATAGTATCTGAATCCTCACTTCCATATATCCCAAATACTTTAGAGATTGAGAAAGATGCTAAATAAGGCTAAGCATCAGATAACATTACAAAAGATTGAAAGTGATTATATTTAGACAGTGAATTACTCATTATTCTTGAGAAAGTCATTTCCAAATATGTACAATCGTCAACTAATTAGAACAAGTATCCAAATAACATCAAACTTGAAAAGAAGATAAGAGAAGATGTTGTTAATTTTGATAGTCTTTTGCTACACAAGATTTTATCATTATAAATCTTGACAAATGAGGAAGTCTAAAGATTTCAGAAACCACCTTAACCAGCAAGTGTTTGATCTTTTTCCTAGGCAGAAACTTGAGAGACAAGGGTAATAGAGTGGTAGAATCTGGATTGTAGAAATGGGTGGTAGAAGATCACAAGTAGTATTACCCCATAAAATGGTGATGATCTGTGACAGCTAGGTAGAGTAGGCCTGGAGTTAGGAATACTTTTCTTCCTGAATTAAAATTTGGCCTCAGAAACTTACTAGCTGTGTTACCCTAGACAAGTCACTTAACAGTTTGCCTCAGTTTCCTATAAATGTAAAACAAGGTGGAGAAGAAATGTAAACCACTCCAGTATCTGTGCCAAGAAAACTCAAATGGGTTCACCAAAAATCAGACAGGACTAAAACAATTGAACAACAATAACAATAATAGCAAGGGAAGGAAACGTGCAAAAATTTGGATATAACCCCATTTTAGATTATTGCATGAATATTTGTGCAGAAAGTATTTGTATCCACAGTGCTTAGCACAATTTCTGAGTGTTTGAAGAACAAAAGTATTTGGAGAAAGGAAGCATCTTTTAGCATTTATCTCTTTTTATTGCTGAGGAGCAACCACTTCATTTGGATTCAACTCTAAATGTAGTATTTATTCTCAATTCCTAATGGGCTAAACAAAAAAACCAGAAATATTATTGCTTGCTTTAATGGAGTTACTCCACTTTGTCAATATTTTACCTAAGATGTGGCACTCAGAGCTCTCTTGGTCTCTGTTTCTGTCGCTGTCTGTCTGTGTGTCTTCCCTCTTCTGTCTCTCCCCTCCTTACCTCCCTCTCTTTCCTCCTTTATCCCTCCAACCCACTAACTGCCCTCTACATATGTTTTATATGTATGTATATATGTATGTATGTATATCAGTGTATACATACATATATAATATTAATAGAAGTATAATGGTTTGCATCCAAGTTTTTAACAGCTACACTTCTAGAGAAGCTGACTTAAAATTCTATTTTTATTTTCCTTTTCTAAAAGAAATTGAATCATTTGGCTTTGAGCCTTCACATTTCTGACCTATACCACAAAAAGATAAAAATTGTGATTCTAAGATGTCCCATTGCAAAATTGTTTTTCAGTTTTTGATCGCCTCAATATTATATGGAAACTTAGATACCTCATAGAGGAAAGCTCTCTTTACCAGCTTCCCCCCGACTTCCCCAGACTTTGAATAGACCAGATCAATATACATGCAATGCCTTTGCTTTTATCCAATACGAAGAAAGTGAGCAGTGCTGTTAATCTTTGACAAGCTTTCTAGCTGGCCCAAGATGAAACAACCTATCCTTAAAATGTCATCAAACTTCCTCCTTCTTAATAACACTATTGATATAAACCATTCTATCAGCAAAGTCCTTTTAATAATACATTAGAGGAGGCAAATAATGGAAGAATAGGCTTTTACAATTGGAAAATATTTTTAAAATAGATTTTACCTGGTCTATTACATTTACAAAAATAATATTCCACTTAGAGTAAGTTGGGCATCCTTCATGAAGAAATACCTGCAAAGATATCATTGGAGGAAAGCTAAGATTACTTATTGTTTTCTTATAGATACAAAAAGCTTTGTCAATTGACTTTGCAAAATATTTTTATCTAAAGATTGTATACCTGTTAGCAAATTTTGGTCAGTGATAGTTTCAGTTTTCTCTGACCTGTATGTAACCTATTTATTTTGGACTGGATGAGACAATCTTAGAAAATCTTGTTTCAATTGTAGGATCATGGATCTAGAAGGGACTTCAGTAGCCATCTAATTGAACCCCCTAATTTTACATATGAGGAAATTGAGGCCCAGGGAGCATAAATAACTTGAACAAAGTGACATTAGAGAGTAATCCATAAAGGTGAGATCTAGAGCCCTTTTTCTTTCTAGGATACTGTAAGAATTAAAATTTAGTTATTAGCTATATATTAAAATTATGTGGCCGCCAGGAATCAACAATTCAGGTTGATTCCGTAATTAAATCAGACCCAAGTCAGCATCGGGTTGAGGAGTTTATTTACAATCAGGAAGGTAAGTAAGGATAAAGAGAAGAGGGAGGTTAGAAGTCTAAATAAATGAAGCTGTAAGCCGCAAGGCCCAACAGCCGGATAGGCAGAGTTTAGAATTGGCCCAGCTAGGCCAAGGAAGCCAGCCTAACTTACCCACGTGACAATACAGAGCATAAGCTGACTGTGGTCTCAGGAGATGCTTCTTCCTCTAGTTCCAGACGACAACTGCCCCCACAGGAAGTTCACTAACTTACTTAAAGAGAACGTGTCTTTCATCACTTCCTGTGGTCCACCTCTAATTCAAATGGACAAATGGCAGTTTCTACATTGATTTGGACTGCCCAAAGGGCAGTCCCTTATTCTTGATTTGTTACTTATTGTCACGTGTGGGTAACTCGTCTCCCCTCCCCACTAAGGGAGGTGGGAGTGACATCATTAGCACGCCTGGGTTGGGTAGATTTTTGACTATTAATGGGATCGAGCTAATACTATTTACACAATCCCCCCTGATGATCATTGGGTGCCTAGTCACCCCAAGTGATCATGTTACACAAACATCTTCTACCACAAAGGTCCTTCTAACTACAATAGTTAGAGATAAGAGGGAAATGGAAAAGAGAGAAAGCAAAACCAATGTTTTGCTAAGCGCGTTGACAAGAAACCCAATTGGGGGCAGTCCCCAATCAGCATAACATGTACAATTAAGGTAACTGTTCAAAAACCCCATCAGTCCATTCATTAGTACCCAAAGTTCGTTCTGGATCACTTGATGCAACAAAACCCCATCAGTTCAATCAATTGCAACCCAAAGTTCATTCTGGATCTCTTGATTAAACGTAGGTTCTTCAGGCATCTCTCTGCAAACAGTTCATTCTCTGGATTAAGGAATCAGCAAGTTTCTTTCCCTGAGAATTTTCTCAAACAAAACCAAAAATTAAATCTTGGATATAATAAAAATACGATTAATCTTGAATTTTATAAAAATACAATCCCCCCTGACGTGGGTATTTAGAAAGAAATACCCAGATCAGCTCAATATATACAGATGAATCATGGGGTTGTATGAGTAAATTCAAAAGAAAAAAAAAAAGAAAAAATATAAAAAATCAAATAGAAGGAAATTGGAGCTTTTGAAAAAAAGAAAGGCATTAAAATCAAAATCAAATATCAAAAGTTATGTACCTAAAAAATTTTTGAAGAAAACAAAATAACAGGCCCTTGTATTAGGGTCTAATCAATTATAATTTTTCATCCTACTAGTCTGTAGGATACAATGCAGTAATACTGCACTTACCCATTTGCAGCTAAGACTACAGGAAGTTGCCATTCTATAAGAGAGAAAAAAGGACCAGATTTAAATGCAAGGGAAGCGTCTGTCATTCCCTTTACTCTCAGGAATATATGGGTGAGCCAGATAATAGCCAACCTGTGGTACCTGACTGGCAGTGTAGTTCGGAGAGTCCTACGTCTTAACATATCTTAAGCGTCGCAGCTTCGATTCTTACACTGAGTTCAAGTCCTCAGTGTTGGCGTGGGAGTACCTCAATCCCACCTGTATATGTATGATCTCTTTAACCTCGTGCTCCTTGGCACTGTGCAGATGTTCTCAGAAATCCCATTGGATTTGTCGGTCGGTCTTCATGACCTTGTGCTTTCCTTAGCACCATTAATGGCTCATGTGTTCCCTTCTCCTGGAATTAGATAGAAGCATTAATCACAGTCCCATAACATTTAACAATATATGGCAAGTTCTTGGAGTCTAAACCTTGTGAGTAAGCATTAATATTACAGCAATTATATATATATTAAAATTATAGCATTGCAAAAATATGCAAAAATTAAGTGGTTATATGTACTCAAGTACAAGAAAATGAGAAAAAAGACAAAAAAAATATCAATTATTCTATTAAAAGATATTAAGAAATCAATAAGAAATTAGAATAAAATCAGGGAAAGAATCAAGACAACCCAATGATTCCAAATTAACATCCATGAGTCCATGAACTGTTATCTCCAATGCAGGTAACAGGAAACAGTCAATCAGGTTCAATAGAAGATGCCCTCTTTACATGTGAGCAATGAATCCAAGAGTCCTTTTCTCCGATCTTTATAGCTGTTGGGGTGGTTATTAAAATTTCAAACGGCCCATCCCACGAAGGCTGGGTTGCCCCCGTGCGCTGGAAGTTCTTTATATACACTTTGTCTCCTGGATTCAGGTCGTGAAGTGAAAAGTCTATTGGTCCTGCTTGTACTGCAGTTCCAGATTCATGGAGTTCGCGCAGTCTGTGTTGCAATTCCTGTATATAGGAAGCAATAGAAGTATCTCCTCCTAATAGTGATGTATATGCAGGAGAAAAGGGTTTAGCCTGTATAGGAGGATGTCCAAAAAGCATCTCATATGGTGAGATGTGTAGATCTCCCCTAGGTCTGCTTCTAAGATAAAATAGAGCTAGAGGGAGAATTTCAGGCCATTTTAGATGTGTCTCAGTACATAATTTGCCAATCATGGTTTTAAGTTCTCTGTTCATCCGTTCAACTTGGCCTGAGCTCTGGGGGTGATATGGTACATGGAATTTTGGAGTTATCCCCAGGCATGAATATATTTCAGATAAAACTGAATCAGTAAAGTGACTCCCTCTGTCCGAGTCAATACGTGCAGGCAGACCAAAACGAGGAATAATTTCTTTTAAAAGCACCTTGGCAACAAAGGCTGACATGGCTCGGGCAGTAGGAAATGCTTCCGGCCACCTGGTCAGTTGATCCACTATGACCAGACAGAATTTATATTGTCCAGCCTTTGGCATTGTTATGAAATCAATTTGTAGGTGCTCAAAAGGTGTGTAAGCCAATGGACGCCCACCAAAAGCCTTGCCACGAAAGGCGTGTTGGTTATATGCTTGGCAAGTAGGGCAAGCTGCACACACTTTAGAGGCTATAGTGGTTATGCCAGGAGCTATCCATACTCTCTTAACAGAGTCCACGATGCCCTGGGTACCAAAATGACCATTTTTATGAATAGATTGGCAAATTTGGCGATAAAAGTGTCTAGGGAGCAGGGGTTTTCCTTCAGAGGACACCTATACTCCATTTATCTGTTTGGCTTTAAATTTCTGCTTCCATTTTGTTATTTCCTTCTCATCATAGGAAAGTGATAAATTTAAGTCATCAGTGGTTGTTAATGTTAAAATTAGTTCAGGCCCTTCTATTGCTGCTAGCTTTGCAGCAATATCTGCCCGATTATTTCCCTTAGAGACAGGGTCAGTGCCACCTGTATGGGCAGAGCAGTGAACCACAGCTAGGGCTTTTGGTAGCTGGAGAGCAGAAAGAACTTCATTAATAATTTTTGCATTAGCTATAGATTTTCCAGCTGAGGTTAAAAATCCTCTCTGGAGCCATAACATACCCACTGCATGACATATTCCAAATGCATATCGAGAATCCGTATAAATTGTAGCCTTTTTATCTTTGGCAATTATACATGCATGTTTTAGAGCCATGAGTTCTGCGGCTTGAGCACTTAGATTTGAGGGCAGTGAAGCTGACCATACAGTGTTAAATTCTGTAACTACAGCAGCTCCAGTGTAGCGTATGCCATCCCTCATAAATGAAGAGCCATCAGTAAATAAAACTAGATCAGGATTCTCTAAAGGAGTGTCCAGGAGATCGTCTCGAGGCTTTTCAGCCATAGACACTAGTGTTTCACAATTATGTAAAGGTTCTTCCGAAACTGGTAAATCTGGAAGTAAGGTGGCTGGGTTAAGGGTTGTACAACGTTTTAAAGTAATATTTTCATTATTTAGCAAGGTTATTTCATACCTTGTAATTCTCTGATCAGAAAATGCCTGTGTTCTATGTCTTAGCAGTAATGCTTCCACTTCATGTGGGCACATAATTGTTAATGGGCATCCCAATACTAGATCAACAGTTTTCGTCACTAACAGAGCTGTGGCAGCTACACCTCTAAGGCATGGTGGTGCACCTGCAGCTATAGGGTCTAGCTGAGCTGAATAGTAAGCAATTGGACGCTGGTATGGTCCCAAAGTTTGGGTTAAAACACCTGAAGCTACTCCTCTACGCTCATGTACATATAAAGTAAATGGTTTGTTATAATCTGGGATGCCTAGAGCAGGAGCAGACAGAATAGCCTGTTTTAAATTCGATAGAGCTAACTTGTGTTCTGGCTCTAATTTAAGTGGTTCAGGGACTGAATCTTTTGTTAATGCTATAAGGGGTTTAGTAATTTCCCCATAGCAAGGGATCCATTGTCTGCAGAAACCTGTTGCTCCTAGGATTGCTCTTAAGTGTTTTTTAGTGGTAGGATTGCTCAATTTTTGAATATTTTCAATGCGCTTAGGGGATATATGTCGTGCACCAGCTGTCAAGATGAACCCCAAATATTCCACTCTGGGGAGACACCACTGCACTTTTTCTTTTGCTATTTTATGTCCTCTTTTATGTAACTCTAAAAGAAGATGTTTACTATCTTCCTGGCATGTTTCAGCATCAGGTGAAGCCAGGAGCAAGTCATCTACATATTTAATCAATTTGCTATTTTTAAATATTATATTTTCTGTATCTTGGCTCAAAATCTGTGCAAAAATACACGGGCTCTCGCAGTAACCCTGGGGAAGACGCCCCCAGGACCACTGAGAATTATTCCAGGTAAAGGCAAATATATGTCTGGAATTCTCATGAATGGGAATTGAGAAAAAGGCTGAGCACAGGTCCACGACCGTAAAGTAAGTGGCTGTGCTGGGAATAGAAGAAATAATTGTGTTTGGGTTTGAAACCACTTGGTGTCTCTTTATAACATGATTGTTTATAGCTCTTAGATCCTGAACAAATCTATATTGGGGTTTTCCATCTGGGCCTAATTTCGGCTTCTTGACAGGTAAAATAGGTGTATTATATTCTGACTTGCACGGGATTATTATTCCTTGCTCAATTAGTGAATTTATCACTGGGGTAATTCCCTCAATGGCTTCTTTTGATAAGGGGTACTGAGGAATGGAGGGAGCTGGTCCTCCTTTTGTTCTAATCTGAACAGGTACAGCTGATTTAAGTAGGCCTACATCAGTAGAAGATGTAGCCCATAGAGACTCTGGGATATCATCTGGGATTTTAAAAGTGGGAGGCTCTTTTACTTCCTGCTCTTCTGAAAGAAGTACAGGGAGTAGGTTTAAAGAGTCCTCTGGCAATTCCAGTGACATAGAACCATCTGGATTGCAAATTATTGTGGCTCTAAGTTTACATAATAGATCCCTTCCCAGTAAATTTGTGGGGGATCCAGGCATTAAAAGAAAGGAGTGTTCTATTGATAAAGGTCCAAGGCTTACCATACGAGGAGAAAGTTCTGGGACCTTTTGAGATGTTCCTGATACCCCTACTACGTTTAGAGAGCCAATAGAATTACAGTTTACATCTGGTTTGCTCACCAGTACTGATCTTGAAGCCCCAGTATCTAATAAACAACCATAACATGAATTACCCACTTTTAGGGTTACATAAGGTTCCTTACTATTTGGGGGGGTATGTATAGGGATAATAGGCATTAGAACATCATGGTCAGGAAAGTCAAAAGTTTCCCTTTCTGATTCCAAAGCCGTCCCTCCCCCCACGCACCTTCATAAAGATGCTTGGGCTCCATGGGCACCCCCCTGAGGGGCATTAGCACCCTGATTAGTTCGGGGGCGAGCTCCACTTGAGATATACTGTTGTGGGGTCATTTGGTATGAGCTATCATCATCCCGAGGTTTATTTTTAGCATTTCTATCATGCCTAAAATTGCTATTCCCGGAATCATCATCTTTATTATTGCTATTCCTGTTTCTGTTGTTATTCCTATAGTTATCTGTTGGCTGGGTATTATTTCTGAGTAGTCTCAAGAAAGTCCTACAAATCCCCATTGTATGGCCCTTCTTTATACAGAAATAACAGAAAGCAGGTTGATTGTTAGATTCTTGGAGAGGGGCTATAATCTCTCCTTTATTTTTTTGGTTTGCTTTTAGCATTTTGATTTCTGCTTTTAAACCATCTATCGAGTCAGTATCATCCTCCTGTTCTTGGCTTCTAAAAACATAAGATGCTGTCTTCCTTAATTCCTCAAGGCCCATTTTATCCCAATTTGGGCAATGAGTCTTAAAATAGTCTTTGACTACTTTGCAGGAATTTTTTACAAATTGTCTACGTACATGTTTTACTTCCCGTTCTACGGTTAAGTCAAGGTCCATATATATCCTTGCAACCTCAATCAGTCTGTCCATAAAATGGGACGGAGTTTCATCGGCACGCTGTTTAATTTTTTCGAATTTGTCCCACATGTATCCTGTGTCAGCACAAGCCTTTATAGCTGTTAATAATGCTTGCCTGCCATCATGTAATTTTTTAATATCTGTTGGAGAGTTGTAATTCCATTTTGGATTTGTATGGGGCCAGTTAGGTGAGTCTTTACTTTTATTACGATTGGCCCGATTAATGATCCTCTCTTTCTCACCATGTGTCAGAATTGCTCCTAAAACATTTTCAACGTCCTGCCAAGTAGGGTCATAAGTATCAAATATATTTTCTAATGTTCTTAAAACTAAAACTGGGTCTTTTTCAAAACTAGGCATATTCTTTTTCAATCCAGCTAAATCATCAGGGCTGAAGGGAGTA
>NW_025377748.1:0-1335 GCF_016433145.1 Gracilinanus agilis
TAAGAGACAGCTCTCTCTCTCTCTCTCTCTCTCTCTCTCTCTCTCTCTCTCCCCTTTTAAAAAGTGGATTCAATTCAATTCAACATAACAGAAAACTCCCACTATCCTAAAGAGACGCTTCCACTACACTGGAATTTAGAAGGAGAGAAGGAAATTATAGTTTTGATTTGAGCCCCAATTCAATGAAGACTCAATACTTAAAACAGTTAAATCACTTAGGGGCAAAAAGTGAAGGATTTAACTGAACAGAACAACAAAACAATAAACAAGAAAATCTTTCTTAATACTATGTACACCAAAGAAAAACAACCTCCCGGCCACCACACACAAAAACCCCAGCCAGTGGTCAGTGGTAAAAATGGAACAGATTCTTGGATGGGGAAGGAGGGAATTTATATTCCAAAGGTATTAAATGATTCTGAAAAAACTCTCTGAGCCTTCTTAACAATGACTGGTTGAGGCTCTGTCCCATCAATGTTGATGGCAGCCAATTCTTGCTCTATAGCTTATTACTGGAACTGCAGTTGCCTCTCTTCTACCATTCACATCAAATTCTACCCTCTGTCATTGTATCCTGAAGCCTTGGTCACTGCCTTTGGGTATTTTTTTTCCTTTCCTGCTTTAAAAAGAAGCCTTTCTTGGCTTCTTTTCACTAGTTCTTCTTCCATTAAGTGTTCATTTAGCTTCAGACCTCCCACACTACGCACCTGCAAACTATTGTTTACTGTTCTCCTAAATTTAAACTGATAAATCCTTCAATCTCAGGTAAATGTTATTAATCTCTTTAAAATAGAACTAGCTAGTATCTAAGGGCTACTCAGAATTTCCTGTGACTTGCCATTTTCACCTAGTTCATATCTCCATCTAGGAAATCTCTAAAAGTATCCCTTTGGCAGAAGTTGTGAGATACGCTAGTTCCTAATTAGTGCAATTGTGGTCACTGATTTGGGGGTAGGGTGGGGATGGAGAATATAGCATAATTATAAGAAGTGGAGTCACTTAAGCTAAGTGGTCAGAAACATGTAAACAAAAACAAACTGACAGCTCTTCTTCACTGCCCTGACTCATTCTGAACCTATGCCAGACATGTGAAGAAACTCAGTTGCAAATTGGACAAGGCTACTGGACAATTGCAGTAGTTTTCAGCCAACATTCACTCTTGGAATTTCTTATTACTAACTCAGAACTTCATCCAATTTCTGGTCCTCATTAAGAAACTCCTCCACCTAAGGAGTCTGGTATTGACAATCAACCTTAGAGAATTTCCCCATGACATCTGGGTCCCATTAAGAATATTCCTGCAACATCTGGTGCTGTGTTCCAATCAAGCCCATC
>NW_025377749.1:0-1607 GCF_016433145.1 Gracilinanus agilis
CTCTCTCTCTCTCTCTCTCTCTCTCTCTCTCCCTCTCTCTCTCTCTCTCACTCTTTCTTTCTAAAACCTTTACCTTCTGTCTTGGAATCAGTATTCAATATTGGTTGCAAGGCAGAAGAGTGGTAAGGGCTAGGTAAATGGGGTTAAGTGACTTGTTCAGGGTCACGCAGCTAGGAAGTGTCTGAGGCCAGATTGGAACCCAGGAGGCCTGGCTCTCTATCTGCTGAGACACCTATCTGCTTCTAGACAATACCTTAATTGCTATTTTCCAAACTGTAGTACATAAGGCCCTCTTTGGAGAAACCGAGTTTTCCTGAGGCTGGAATGATTCCCCACTCCTTTTCCCTCCACCCTTTTGTCTCGTTATCATCCTCTTTGGGAGCTAAAAGGGGAGGTGGTTAGAAGCAAATTTAAATTCTCATTTTTTGGAGGGGTGTGACTGGTGCTGAGATTTCTGCACAGCAGCCTGCATTGGTATATGCCCACATACATTAATAGCTCGGAAAACAATGGTAATATTTAATTAACCTTTTGAAATGGCTAATCTGCAAATCTGCACGTGTCAGCTCATCTTGAGAACAGAGTGACTCTATGTGTCGTTGTTGCCAGAATCAACATTGCTTGTTCTGTGGATTTCTTCCATGGGGATTTCACATTGAAAAACACTAAGTTAAGATTATATATAATATATATATATATGCACATATATTTAAATCAGTTGTTTCCCTTTAAAACTTCATCTGAGCCAGCTGAGCTCATCAGGGTGGTTGTAGCCTGTTGTACCAGAGACCCGAGGACTCCAAGTTCCAGCTTGGCTTTCATCCCTCAGTCATTGGACCAGACAGGCCGCGGGCCTCTGGGGACAGTTGGGGCCAGTCCTGATGACAGCATAAATCAGTTTGATGCAGTTTGGAACTGCCCCAACATGATGCCTGTCTTCAGGACAAAGGGAATTAGACTCATTTGCAAGTGTCAGCCACCCTGCTTTTAGTGTTTCCTTTTTTTTTTTTAAACTGGTACACTTTCTTAGTTTGAGACATCCTTGTCATCTTCCAAGAAGCCTGAGATGACTCATTAAAATATCACCTGGATAAAGGGAATCGATATGGATGGGATTAGTCAAGTTATCACCCACCCCACTGCCAGCAGCCAGCTTAGCATGCAGTGCAACTTGTTACTGCCGTGGATGGACGGCAGACAACACCTCTTTCTGAGCCGGACGCCAGGCTGCTCTAATGAGAACTCCTGACAGTCTAACCCGGGCTCCTGAAATCTGTCAATAGCTCCACGCCATCCCTCCTGGTTTTATCAACAGATAAAAGGAACAAGAAGTGCTTTACACTGAGTCCCAAAAGTCTTGGTGCAGTTTTAAGCTTTAATAATTTTTAAAAGTTTAAGATTTTAAGCACTGTAACTTTTGGGACCCACTTTACATACTTCCTTATGTGTATATTTAGAATACACACCCATGGATTGAGTAAGGAGGAAATTATTTGTTTTGTTAAATCTCTGTCTCTCTCCCTTCCTCACCCCCTCACCTTTTCTCCCTCTCTCCCCCTTCCCTCTCCCTCTTTTTCTCTCCCTTTCTTTCTCCCCCTCTTTCCCTC
>NW_025377750.1:0-1003 GCF_016433145.1 Gracilinanus agilis
TTCCTTCCTTCCTTCCTTCCTTCCTTCCTTCCTCTCTCCTTTCCTCCTATCTTAGAATCAATACTGTGTATTGGTTCTAAGGCAGAAGAGTGGTAAGAGCTAGGCAATGGGGGTCAAATGACTTGCCCAGGGTCACACAGCTGGGAAGTGTCTGAGGCCACATTTGAACCCAGGACCTCCTGTCTCTAAATCCACTGAGCTGCCCCCAGAAGGACTTCTTAATGCAATAAGACAAGGAGCATCCGTGGGTCTGGTCCTGGGGGGCAGATGGCCCTAGCCCTCCAGCCTGGCCCCGGAAATTACTTCCAGACACACACACTCATCCCTCCAGGGACAGAGAGAGAACTCTGCCAGCTGTCCCAAACCCAGCCTGTCCAGTAAAACTTCCCAAAGGATGATGGGTAGCTATTTATCATTCTTTTAAGAAAGAGGATAAGGGGCAGCTGGATGGCTCAATGGATAGAGTGCCAGGTCTGGAGATGGGAGGTCCTGGATTCAAATCCGACCTCAAACACTTCCTAGTTGGGTGACCCTCACCAAGTCATTTACTCCCATTGCCTAACCCTTACGGCTCTTGTGCCTTGGAACTGACAGTGTCCATTCTAAAACAGGTGAGAGTTTAAGGAGGGGGAAAGCTAATGATTCTAATCATCCCAAACAGCTGAGCCAGAAATTCAACTTTCCCTCAGTTTGTTTTGGAAAAGTAGAAATTCCATTTCAGGTGAGAGTAAATCCAGCCCTGTTAGTGTCCCCCCCCCCCCCAGCTTCCTTCCGGTTTTGTTTTTGTTGTTTAATGTTTTGTTGATTCTTTTTTTGTGTTTCTTTATCTCTTGATCTGCTCTGACTCACACACACACACACACACACACACACACACACACACACCCCAGAAGTTTCACCCCAGAACAAAGACAATTTCAGTACTACCGCTGCTGCTGCTGCTGCTGCTGCTGCTACTACTACTACTACTACTACTACTACTACTACTACTACTACTACTACT
>NW_025377751.1:0-1014 GCF_016433145.1 Gracilinanus agilis
TCTCTCTCTCCTTTCTCTCTCTCTCTCTCTCTCTCTCTCTCTCTCTCTCTCTCTCTCTCTCTCTCTCTCTCTCTCTTCTCCTCTCCTTCCTTAGCCCTCCTCCCTGCCTCTTCCTTTCTTTTTTTCTTCTTTTTCCTTTCTCTCCTGCCTATGCCTTGCCTGCCAAGGGCACCCACCAGCAGGCTCAACTCCACAGAGAGAGCTCAGGGCCAAAGAGGTCACCAACCCCTATTGTGCACAGAAGATGAGCCCATGAGCCCCCTGGATCCTTCCCGTAACCCCCACCCCAGCCCTCAATTTCACAAGACGATGCCCATGATTTTTTTTAACAATCCAGCTAAATCCCTGATGTTCACATTAACAAGATATACAGAAGTTCAAGATCTCGGAGGCAGGAAGGACCTCAGAAACCATCTAGTTAGTATCACAGGGCCATCTGCTCCCTCATCCTGGATTCCATGACTCTTAACGCATCTTAAGATCAGATTTTCTATTTAAAGTATTTTTTGGCTTCCATCTCACACTGTTGATTCACACTGAGCTTGTGGTCCACTAAAATCCCCAGGTTTTTTTTCAAAGGCGCCACCACCCAGCTATATTTCCCCCATCTTGAAATTGTGATGTTTATTTCTTTTTTCAAACCAAACTGCCCACTGTCTGATTGAGATTTGGGAAACATTCTTCTAAAACCAAATTTTGATACTGCATGCTTTCTGTTGCAAGGGGGCCAAGGCCCTGGGATTCCCTCTCCTCTCATCCCCAGCTGTCTCCACCAAGTGTGCTTTACTCAGAGCCAACCAGGTAAATACCACTGCCTCAATGAGGAAGTCCTCTGTAGTTTAGCATAAACCCTGGATTTACCATCAAAGGATCTTGGTCCTCCTATTTCTTACCCAAAAATGAGTTGGGCAACTGGCTTCCCCTCTTTTTGCCTTGTTTACCTCAAGGCAATTCAAAAAAACATTTTTAAAATGTCAATGAGAAGCAAGAAACTGTGGTAGATGCTAGAGATAT
>NW_025377752.1:0-2244 GCF_016433145.1 Gracilinanus agilis
TATACATTTATAGATAGATAGATAGATAGATAGATAGATAGATAGATAGATAGATATCAAAGTCAGAAGTCAAGTAGTTGGGCTTTTTATATGGACTTTCTAATTCATTATCTAGTCAAAAGAGCTAAGTAAGTGCCTCTATTATTGGGGTTCATGAAATATTCATGTAGGGGACTGTTTCAAGCAAAACACACTGAATTTGGTTCTCATGTCTTGGCTATCTGGCCACTCTCCAATTATATCAGGATGCAATTTAACACACATCTGAGCAGACACACTCTTTCCTGAAAATGAAAGCCTTATCCAAATAAAATATACTGCTTTGAGAGATAGAGGGTTTCCTCCTATGGAGGTCTTCCAGCAGATGCTGGATGGCTACCTCTTGGGTATATTTTAGGAGAGTTTCATTTCTTTTTCAGATAAAAGAAAGATGAGATTTCTCTTGAAGTCCCTTAAAACTCTCCTGTGATCATCATTCTTCTGTGAATCTTCAAGATACCAGATGTTAAGGTAAGTAGATAAAAGCCTGAGAGAGAGAGAGAGAATTAGAAACAGCTGGTAGAGTATAAGGTTAGATTAAGCATATTCCTCATAGAAAGTATATCACCTTCTCAAGATTTTCCTGAAATAAAAAAATTATGGCTATTGGAATAAAGAAGTGCTGAAAATTTTCTGTTTTTTAAAGCTTCCCCTACTCATTCCCAAAGGCTTGTTTGATTATCCAGTAATACTAATCCCTTCTGGACCTAATCAGAGATGTTAATAGTCTATAAGGGATAATGGGATGTGAATCTCCTGCTCACAGTTTTAGAATAATACCACATCCTTTCACTCCTTGTTTTACAGGGATGGACTTAACCCCATCTTCAAAAAAAGGAATCACTGCAAACAAAGAGAGTAGAAAATGGGAAAGGACACTTTAAAAAATTGATACTCTGGAAACCTTGAGAAAAAGTTTAAGTGAAGGAATAGGAAGAAATATTGACAAGATCATAATCAGAACAAATAGTAAAAGGATTTAGAAAGCAGTTAGTTACTCTCTAGAAAATAAGAATCATCAGGCAAAGTCTGAAAAAATGGAAACAAAACATGTGAATATGGTCTGGTCTATGGCAGTTATGAGGAGGAAGAAAATAAACAATTTAAAAACTAAGAGCTAAGGAGGAAAAAAAAATCAGTCCCTGAAGAGCAGGAAAAGTTCTGTTTTATCTCATTTAAATGGACTAGTTTAAGCCTGATCCAGTCAAAAAAAATATGAAGTAAAGAGGTTTTTGTGTTTTTCTTTTATTTGTTTTTTTTGTTGTTGTTACCTTTAAAATATGTGTGATTTAAAGAAAACAGTGGAAATGCGTGTTGGCTACAGGGGAGAAGTGGACTAGGGGTAGAGAGGGGAGAGTAAGAATATGAATCATGTAACCATGGAAAAATTTTTTCTAAAAAATAAAATTTCTAAAAATATATAAATAAAATGTGTGATTACTTATTGTTGTCTTACTTAATTATCTAAGAATGAACTAATTTTTAATTTCCAGACAATATTTTTGGTGATCAGTGTTCAGAACCTGTGTTTCAATATCATTTCAGTCACTGGTTTCATGACCCTGGAAAGGTCACTCATTAATAAAGCTAAGGAGCTAGTGCAGTGATGGGCAAACTATGCCTGATGGGCCAGATGTGGCCCCCTGAAATCTTCTATCCAGCCTTGTGACATTATTCTGAATCTGACGAATACAATGAGTAGGAAACAATACAATGAAACTTCAAAAGAGTTTCCTTAGAAACATACTGATAGATAAGCATTTCCTTTCCTTTGGTCCCCTCTTTAAAAAGTTTGCCCACCAAGTGAGCTGGTGGAAAAATCATTGGACTTGGAAAAAGAAAAACGAAGAACTCAAAACCAGACTCAAATATTTACTGAATATGACACAGGATAGATGTAAAATGAGGGAAATGATAGTACCTTACAGAATTGCACGTCAAATTGGATAATGTGAAGAAATTTGTAAACCTTAAAGTTCTAAAATAATGTCAATATACCCAGACATATATAGTCTTCCTTATCATATTAGTATTGCCTTTGTTGTTGTTCATCATCATCTTTTTGAATCTCAGCTTCCTCAGCTCTAAAATGGGCATAATTCATAGATTAGTTCTCAGGATAAATAAATTTAAAACACTTCTCTAAAAACTAATTATATATATATATATATATATACATATATATATATATATATTGCCCTACTC
>NW_025377753.1:0-2408 GCF_016433145.1 Gracilinanus agilis
TCCCTCCCTCCCTCCCTTCCTTCCTTCCTTCCTTCCTTCCTCCCTCCCTTCCTTCCTTCTTTCCTTCCTTCTTTCTTTTCTTCCCTCCCTCCCTCCCTCCCTCCCTTCCTTCCTCCCTCCTTCCTTCCTGGCCCTATTAACAGTTCACTTATGGCTGCCCCCTCCAACAACTACATTCAACAACTATTAATGATGTTGAATGACGTGAACCAAGGAAAGCTTTATTTCATAAGAAAGAGGCACCTGTTCAGCCAAGGACAAACATTCATCTTGTAAGTCGGTCTGTTGATGGGCATTTATTAAGCATTCACTGTGTTCTAAGCTGAGGGACTGAGAAAAGCCTCCAAAGATAGGATCGAGCTGAATCTTGAAGGAAGCCAAGAAAACCGGAGGAGCTGGTCAAGCGAGGGAGCCTTCTCAGAACGAGGGAGAACCAGTGCCTGGGCCCAAACAGGGGAGACGGAGGCTCGTCTTCACATACTGGCAACAGCTTATGTCGTGATGTAGTCTCCCGGGGGAGGAGGAGAGGCCTAGAAGAGCACAAAGCGAGGGCTTGATGCCCGTCTTGATGATAACAGGCGGTCACTGGACTTTATGGAGTCCATGACGGACGTGGTCAGAGGACCCTTCGGGAAGACCACGTTCACATCTGAGCAGCCGAGTGGACACGGATGGGCCGAGGGAGACGACTGAGGAGCCTGGTTTGGCTGCGTGAGTGGAGAGAGTTGCGGTGAAGGCGGAAACGAGAAGACGGAGCAGGAAATGGAATGTGCGGCGACAATATAGGACCAGCTCCTAAACTCTCGAATGTTTGGTTTGGCACTTTGTCGTGGGTCCCCTCCTCCCCGCCAGGCTACCCTGGAGCCACAGTGCACAGCCCAGAGGTGTGATCAAGATAAAAGTAGAAGTCAGAGCCTAAAGCCATAGCAAACATTTTTTCATTATAGGGAGTTGATAAATATGTAAACGGTGAAGAGAATGATTGATAGGCTAAACTTTCTAGATGCTGCTCATGTAAATATCTTAGAAAAGGACACATGCGTGTGCACACACACATATACACACACACGCACACACACGCACAATATTCTACCTCAACGAGTTTGAAAGCCGGAGAGGCAATCTGGCCAAATGGCTCTTGTGCTGGCCTTGGAGTCAGGAAGAGCTGTCTTCAGATGCCATCTCGGGCACTTCCTACCTGGATGGTCCTGTACAAGGCTCTTATCCTCAGTTTCTTCACCTGTAAAATGGGGATAATGAAGCATGCAGAACTGATCTCAAAGGACTGTTGTGAGACGCAACTAAGAAAATGTATATAAAGTTCCGGGCAAACTCTAAAGCACTGAGGAAATGCCAGTAATTATAATTAAGATCAGCCCAGCCCTCCATGGGTTGTGATTCTGAACAAACAAACAAAGCCCAATAGCGGCATAATTCCATATGGGAAGGAAAGAGGAGGGACGCTGCAGCTGCTATTCACAAGGGGAGAGTTCCCTTCCTGCCCCTATGGCTTTCCGGTTTCAGCAGATTAGAATGAGGGGAACCACATTAAAGGATTGCATGAAAGAAAGAAAGAAAAGAATGGAGGAGGAGGAGGAGGAGGAGGAGGAGGAAGAGAAATTTTAAAACAGAGAGAAGTTCCTCTAGCAGAAAGACCCACTGGGCATTCTTTTTGACCAGTCACCCATGCAAGGTTTAACCCTTACGCCTACTTAAAAGATGTTGCCATATACTCTGGTTTTGAAAAGGAAGTTGGATATCCTTTATTTATCCTTTGTTTCTATTTTAATCAGCGTCCTGGAAGTGGTTGTCTTTCAGGATCAAAATCTGCTGCCCCCCGAAATGACTGAGAAGGGATTTCTGAGTGAGGAATCGGTGATCCCCAAGAGAAACGAAGGAGCAAAGGACAGTGATGATTTACAGGAGCTTAAGGCAAACGAATGAAACCCAGTGAAGCCAAAGCGTCTAAGGAGGAAACCAAAAGGAGGGCAACAAACAGATGAAAAGTGGAAAAGATCTGTGGAAACTCCTAAAACAAAACGTTTGCTTTGGGCTCTTTCCATCCAGGTTGGTAGAGCAGCGATTTGTGGACTCTCCCATCGGAGTGCTTGATGTTCCCCAAAGAGGAAATGGAAATGATGCCGAAGAAGGCTTGAACTAGCTAGGAAAAGCAGTTATGTTGCAATGTGAAAGGAGAATAAAGGCTCTGCGGTCAGCTATGGGGAAGGTAGGAAGGCAACAAATAACTTGCCTTGTCCTTCTTGACCCTAGAAAACAAAATTATGAGCAACGGGGGGAAATTTCTCTCTCTGTGTCTCTCTCTGTCTCTCTCTCTCTCTGCCTCTGTCTCTCTCTCTGTCTCTCTCTGTCTCTGTCTCTGTCTCTGTCTCTCTTTCTCTCTCTCTCTC
>NW_025377754.1:0-3631 GCF_016433145.1 Gracilinanus agilis
AGGAAGGAAGGAAGGAAGGAAGGAAGGAAGGAAGGAAGGAAAATGAAGCCATCAAATAACAGATCTCTTACATGAAAAAATGACCCAAGGATTTGTGACTAATCCTGTACTTTGTAATATTTGTATCAATTATATGAATGGCCATAAGTGACATATTTATCAGATTCATAGATGACAGAAAGCTGGGGATGGGGAGATAGGCTTGTTTATTCTGGTGTTGGAATTTAGAAATACCTTAATAAACTAAAGCATTAGCACCTAATTTACTGAGGTTAAATGTAAAAGAAATTTGGATTAATTTGAAATATATGTAGTTGTTTTAGTGATTTTCAAAGTTGTTAGCAGTTGTTGTGAGAATTTTAATCTTATTTCTTGCATTAAATGGCTTTATAAAGTCACTGAATCTCTCTGAGCCTCAACATTCTTATTTTAAACATGAAAGAATTCAACTAGATTACCTCTAAAGATCCTTCCATTTTGAAAATTCTTTATTTCTCTGGAATAACACCGACCACTTCCTCTAAGTCAGGTAGTCTAATTTCCCAGATATATAACTTTTGAATGCTGATTGAATCTATCAATAACTCAGTTAAACAAGGAAATTGGAATCTCCAGGATATTAGTTTAAAAGCATACCAACGAAAAGTCTGGATCCATTCCTTTAGACAAAACCTCCAGATTTCCAAAGAAAAATAAATCATTTTCCCAAAAAACAAACTTAGAATTATCTAAAATGAAAATAAGAGCTGTCTACAAGTCTATGTTAAAACACAGAAAAGTACTAAAAGTATTGTGAAATAAAATTTATAAGAGTTCATATGAATTTCAAAGGGCTGTGATGACAGATCTTGGATAGCTTGAAATCCATAGAAAAAGTAGTCAGATTTTGAAACATCTTAAACAAGAGTAACATAGCTTAATGTTATAGATTCTGGTGGGATTTTTTGATAATTTAATTTCAGCAGAAAAAAAAAAACTTGAAACATTTGAGTGGCTTCAGACTACTATAGCAATTCAACATTCTAATATATCAAATTTCACTTTCTTATTGTTGATTTTATCACATGATAATATAATAAGAACAAGGATAATAATAAAGGAAATGCATCATTTGAAAAAAATATCTGTAAGGCATGGAGGAAAATGTTACTTTACCTCTTTCTAAATGAATACATTTTATAAAAATCTATCAAGAAAAAAATGAAAGAATTGTGTGATTTTTAAATGACTTCTATTAGCACTGACTGGCTATATAATCTTGGACAAGCAGTTGAACCTCCGTTTCTTCATTGGTGAAGTTCGAAGTTTAGAGACAATTTTTCCTATACTTTCTATGTCTAATGATCTATGAATTACCTATGACTTTTTTTAAACTAAAGGTTATCAGTTGTTTCAGATGGAAAAGGGAATGGGAAGAATTGCTATCATATAATTAACAAACATTCTTTGAAATGATTTTTTAAACTTACAGAATAATTTCATGAATACCAGATTCTTAAATCCCAGTTTCTGTGGCTTCTTGCATCATTTTCTTTGCTTTTATGCCTCAGTACAAAACTTCCTTTTCTAAATTTTTTTCTGCTTAAGTATGGCATGATAACTGGATCAATTGAGGAATCTCCTCTAAACTGTCCAATGAAACCAGATTAAATATATATGTACGTATGTATGTATGTATATATATATTCATTTAAATTTTGTTATTTATTTTTACTTATATGTACATAATATATTATGTGTTGAAAATTAGTTTTAGAATTGTAAAGCTGGAGCAGAATTTAGAGATCATAAAGTTCAGTGCCTTTATTTAAAAGATGAGGAAATTAAAGATCAATGAGAAAATTTACTTTCCTAAAGTCACTCAATTTTGAAATTAAACTTTTGAAATGAAAGAGATAAAACTTAAAGCTTTTCCTTCTCTATACATAGCCATTCTAGAAGATTTTTTTTCCTTCAGCTGCTAAAAAAGTCATTTTAACACAAAAATTTCTAATATAAAGGAAAACGTTTTAGGTATTTTTCTTTTTAAATACACTCGCTTTTAAAAACACATATATTTAAATTTCACACTAATATTAGACAATTTCAATACCATTTAAAATACATTAATAGTAACATTTGGAAGTAATTTCAGTCTAACTGTATATACTGCAGTGGTCAAGATTGCATAGAATATGATTCCAAAAAAAAGCTAAAAACAAAACAAAACAAAACAAAAAAAAAACTGAAGGCAGAGGCTCTCCTTCTAACAGATTGCCAAACCATGCATTTCACATATGTTTGGCTCTTTCCCAGGAAGAACAAGAAGTGGCTAGATAGAGGTCTTTTTGATTGAAATCGGTTTTAGAAATTAACCGATGTGGGTTGTGCAATTCAACTCCCCAAAGGTCCATTGGGATGAAATATCTTCACTCACTCACTGCACTGCTGTAACCGTGGTAACCAGACTCAAGGTGAAATAAAAATGACTTGTACACACAAATACATGCAATACTCTAGTTACTAATGAGCTGATCATTGAGCTGTATCTAGCATCCATGGTATGCATGCATGTGATCCAAATTATCTTGTTATTTTGAAATTTGAAAAATAAATAAGCAAAGAATAAAAATATTTAGCCTCCCTTGTCAAATATTAACACTAATAATGGACATAATATTTTAACTATTGGACAAATGAAATAACATTAGAATGTCTCATATTCATTTATTTCGACACACTGACCTAAACTAAGTAAAATAAAAATGTATAAAGAAAAATATTACTTATAGTTTAGATAGAAATTCATATGAGCTCTACTTCCTTGTTGGCAAATTGTCTGATTGTGTATTAAAATCAGTAAAAGAGTTGAGGAAAATACAATTTATACTAAAAAAAAACTTGATGAATTATTTATAATATGCAGAATAGCTAGAATAAAAAGAGATGTCAAGATTTTAGAGCATTTGGAGGCAGAAGGGATCTCAGAGATTATGTAAAGATGAGGAAACTGAGTTCTAGAACTTGAGACAACTAGTAAGTAGCAGATCAAGTATTGGACACACGATCTTCCTATACAAGACTCAGAGATTCTTTCACCCCATCCAATGGACAGACTCGATTCAAATTAAAGTCTATCAATCAATAGCATCAAAGTGTAAATTTAGTCACTAAATCAGTTAAAGCAGAATTATCACTTTCCATTAATGGATTACTTTTACCCATTTACTGTACTGTCAATATTCAGAAAGCAATAACAATTATGAGTACAATTCTTAGGAGAACTACTATTTAACCGTTAAAATTATGTTACATAAAAATTAAGTTCTATATTGTTTTTTAAAAAAATTTGAACAGCAAATTCTGCCAGAATAGGATAAAAATAGACCAAAAAATACTCTTAAAAGGTTTAGCTTTCTTGGCCTTTTAGAGTTAGAACTCATCTACAAAGCAGGAAATAAAGGACTAACAGACAAGAAATAAAATGGAAGGTAATTCAGTTTCATCAGTCATTAAATGCAGAACAATACTTTTTACAGTGGACAAAAGAAATCATAGAAACTGAGAGAGAGAGATGGGGGAGGAGAGAGAGAGAGAGAGAGAGAGAGAGAGAGAGAGAGAGAGAGAGAGAGAGAGACAGAGAGAGAGAGAC
>NW_025377755.1:0-1420 GCF_016433145.1 Gracilinanus agilis
ACTATAATCTAGCAAAACACATTCCCTTACTGGCTATGTTCAAAATGCATTTCTGACTCTGCATATTAGTCCACCATCACTCTGTCATGAAGTGTTAGATGCTCTAGAAAACAATTTGGAATTATGCCCCCAAAGTTACTAAACTGTTCATGCTTTTTGACCAAGTCATATCTACACCCTATCTATTTCTTCGTAATGAAATATCTTAGAAACTAGAAGATAAAAACAAGAGAACCCGGTCAAAAGAAACTCATCTACCAAGAATGCTGAGTGCATTTAGACATGACCAATAATCAGAAATATTTCTCAACATCTTATAGACCTCCTAAATTATTTGAGCTTTAATTTTATATATATATATGTATATATATATACATATATATATATATACCATCAATCATCTTTCCATGTTTGATATTTGAGTTTCTTGCTTAAATGCCCTTCCTATTTCTTCAAATCCCTTAAAAATAAACAGAAAAATTTCCAGAAACTTAGATCCTTTGAGATCCTGTTTGTATGTGCATGTGTGTATGTATGTGTGCGTGTATGAAAAATACCCATATACAAAGATTCATTTTGTATAATAAGCAGAGCTAGTAACTAGGAATGAGAACAGGAGTGCTTTAAAGAAAAGCAGTTTTCTGTAATAAAAATGGACAAGTTCCACAGGAATTGCACACAGGCTGGGATTTGTCTGAAGTGATCATTGGGGCACAGCTGGATACCTTCAAGATTCAGTGCCAATAGAATAGGAAGTTGAGGGGAAAGGGGGACAATGAATTGCTGCATTGGAAATGGGGAGGCTAGGACCATTTCCTAAAGTAGGGGATGCTCTAAGTCATCTGCTGTATAGGCATCATCAAACACAGCCATGTGAACTAGCATGAGAACTAGATCCTTCCATAACTAGTACTGAAAGATAGTTATAGAGGGATCATCTTCACAAATTGCTACTGAAGCAATCATAAGGAGTTCAGGAATTTGGTTCAAACTTTCAAATACTAATTTACTCTCCTTTACTCTTTGTCCTACATCCTTCAATCTTATAAAAAACATTAATGAAGCCCTATTTTAGATACAAAAGCCAAAAGGGTGTTTATTTTAGAAGAGATGTGTAGGACAATAAAAAGAAAAAAATGATCTATTTTATAAAATAAGATATTCAAAATTGTTTCGAAGGGCATATCACACACTATAAGAAAGTAAGGAGAGAGAGCAAATGAGAATGAAAGCAAAAAAGGTAAAAGAAGGAAGAAAGAGAGAAAGAAAGAGAGAAAGAAAGAAAGAAAGAAAGAAAGAAAGAAAGAAAGAAAGAAAGAAAGAAAGAAAGAAAGAAAGAAAGAAAGAAAGAAAGAAAGAAAGAAAGAAAGAAAGAAAGAAAGAAAGAAAGAAAGAAAGAAAGAAAGAAAGAAAGAAAGAA
>NW_025377756.1:0-1042 GCF_016433145.1 Gracilinanus agilis
CCCAGGCTTGTCCTCCCCAAGCTCATCCTACCCGGCATCCCATTTTGCACACGTATGTTGTGTGACAGAGGAGGAGAGAAAAAAACAGGTGTGGTGGGAAACACATAGCACTCTCTGGGGCTTGGCACTTCAGTGGAACACAGTCAGGAAGGGGAGCTTTGGTGCCTGCTGTGCGCTGGAGGGCTTTTGCGGACTTTGGTGGCTTGGCGGGCTTTGGATTTCAGCTTCCTGATTCAGCTTAGGGTATTTTAGCTAGGTGATACTTTCTGTCTCCATCCTACATTTCCCTCTTTTTACTTTATCTCCATTTTGATTAAAACTTAATTGTTAAGAGCTACTGACAGACTCGTGACTTGAGAGTTAATTTTAGATGGCAAACATAATCTTTTTTAATTAATATTACATTAATATTTTACTTTCATTATTACACTATATAAAAGTCATAAAATGGACGAAGTACTAAATAAAGAATTTGAATTGAATTCCCAGTTCCATATTGATTTCTCCAACAGTATTTAGCTAATACAAATATATGCTTTCGTGGGATGTGGGATTAAAATAATTCCTGCATGTTTTGCATGATAATACATGTATAACCCAGATCAATTGATTACCAGCTCCATGAAAGAGAGGAAGAGAGAGGGGGGCACAATTTGGATCATATAGCTTCAGAAAACTTATGTGGAAAATTGTTACTACATGTAATTGGTAAAATTTAATATCTTTACAAAAATAAAATAATCCCTACAATGCCCAAGATGGTGCTGACCATATAGTAAGCATTTAATGTTTAATCAATCATTGTATTTATCTTCATTATACAGGCTTGGGGAAAATTCCCATATGGTAATGCTTACCACCAGGTTTGCCTTGTTCTTCCCCCATACTAATAGATCCACTTTGGTTAAATACTTGGTAAAGTGTGGCAATCTAAGCTCCAGTTCAGCACAAAGAGAAGCATTAAGGGTAGGTAGCAAAGCTCTCCAAGATGAAAGAAAGAAAGAAAGAAAGAAGGAAGGAAGGAAGGAAGGAAGGAAGGAAG
>NW_025377757.1:0-1758 GCF_016433145.1 Gracilinanus agilis
TATATATATATATTTCTCTTTCTATTTAGTAATCACAGAAGCCTATCATATCTATTTTTCAAAAATTTTATTCAGATACTTAACTTTTTTCTAATTTATTTGTTATATTTACATGGAGCTGACAAGTTTCTCACTTTTGTGATTTTATTGTCTGTCTTCATAATTTATTTAGCTTTTCCTTGTAAATATTTAGATGCCCCACAGTTTGTTGCATATAATTTAAGTACTTAAATAAATTTATTATCTGTTACATTGTACTAAAATCTTTCCTTCTTGAGCAATCTTAATTAATTTTCTTATTTTTGTCTATCGGGAATCATAATTGCTAGCACTGCTTTTCATGTTCAGATGAAGCATAATAAATTTTGTTATAAATCCTTATTTTAGTTCTGTAAGGTCTTTATCACATATCTTTCTTTTAAATTACATTATTGTGGGGCAGCTGGGTAGCTCAGTGGATTGAGAGCCAGGCCTAGAGACAGGAGGTCCTAGGTTCAAATCCAGCCTCAGACACTTCCCAGCTGTGTGACCCTGGGCAAGTCACTTGACCCCCATTGCCTACCCTTACCACTCTTCCACCTATAAGTCAATACACAGAAGTTAAGGGTTTAAAATTAAAAAAAAAATTACATTATTGTGTTCTGCTTTCTAATCCACTTTACTAACTACTTATATTTTATGGGTTAGTTGATTCCATTCACAATTATGACAATTAAACTTTATATCCCTCTATTCAATTTTATTATTTTTCCTCTAAATTATTTTAACCTTATTTATTTCAAGTCGTTACATTTTCTGTTGTTTGGTTGTTTTGTTTTTTTGTTTTGTTTTTTTCCATTTTAATGGTTTGCAGTATTGGTATTGGTCTTGCTTATGGACTAGATACTCTCTGCATCCACCTTCCCTCCTCTTTTCCTTCAACTCTTTGCATCTCTATTTATTCGAACTTGTTCCTATACCAAACTCTTTTGTGTGCATATGTATGTGTATAAATGTGTTTTTCCTATTTCTGTTTTCTTTAGATGTGGTCTCATCAGAACTTATGGATTTATTTATTATCTCTATATAGTTCTTTATCAATTTCTCTAGTTCTAACCTCTCCCCGATCACCTTGTCAATCATATATATTAAATAGAATGAATTTTAGACAAGTTAAAACTCAATCCGTACAAAATAAAAACAAAAGAACTTCATTATATTTGTCCCAAAACCTTGCGCTTTTTCTAACTTCTAGTACTTTCAAATGAATCACCACATTTTCAATTGCCCAGGCTTGCTACCAAGTTTTCCTCATCAGTTTATTTCTGTAATCCTATCCCTCATGTGCAATCAATTACCAAATCCCGTCATTTCTACTTTGTAACCGTTCTTGTGTATTCCCTGTTCTCTTTCTGATACAGCTACTATTCTGGTTCCAGTCCTTAATAACTGTCACAAATTCTTCCAATTCTAGTGTATCTTCCACTCAGTTCTCTACTGTGGTGGCTTCCTATTACTTTCATTATTGAATATAAAATTCTTGCTTAAGTTGGTAAAGTTCTTCATAACCTAACTCTTTCTACATTATGTCCATTATGTAGTCTGTGATAAAGCCTTATTCTTCCTTATATATAATATTCTGTCTCCAACTCCAGGAATTTTTGTTTCCCCCATATCTGGAACCTTATCTGTCTTCATTTCTACTTGGCTTTTTTGTATTGCTTCAAGTCTCAGCTAAAGTCTGACCTCTACATGAAGCTTCTTTGAGTCTTCCTTTTT
>NW_025377758.1:0-1166 GCF_016433145.1 Gracilinanus agilis
CCTTCATTCCTTCCTTCCTTCCTTCCTTCCTTCCTTCCTTCCTTCTTCCCTTCCCTCCCTTCCTTCTTCCCTTCCTTCCTTCCTCCCTCCCTCCCTCCCTCCAGTCACACAGCTCAGAAGTGTCTGAGGCCAGACCTGAAGCCAGGACCTCCTGTCTCTAGGCCTTCGTCCTTCTTTCCTACCCCATCCCTAGGTCAACACCACGTGCTTTGGCCCTAGATCATTCTACCCCTGAGCGGTGGCCTGTGCTAGGAGGCAGGTCGCTCCCTTCCCCGCAGTTGTGTTGGATCCCATTTTGCTGTCAGCCTGCACGTTCTTCTCCGGGTTGGCTCGCTTCCTCTGCATGGTCCATCCAGGCTTTCCCAGCTTTCTGGGCATCTGGCCCTTGGGCAGTTCTCGGCGCATGAGAGCATCCCATGCCTGGGGAGGGGGTTTAAGGCCCCTTCTTCATTCCTGCTGGCGGCTTTCACTTCACGGCTCCGTTAACCGGCGTCCTTCCCGGGGCTCCTGCGGCTTTCCTGTGTGCCCTTCTCTGTCCTTCAGTTCCCTGATGCGGGTGGAAAAGGCCAGCAGGCTGCGGGAAGCCATTCCGCTCTCCTCTTCTGGGGCCACTTTGGAGGAGCCGGGCTGCGGCTGTGGCTCTGACTGGCTGCCGTTGGAGCACCGGCTGGCTCCCTTTTGCCTTTGGGTCCCCAGAACTTCCCGAAGCCTTGGCACGTGGGCAAGAATGCCCGCTCCCTCCCTCCCTCCTTCCTTCCCTCATTCATTTTGGCGGAAGGAGCCCACACCTACCACGTTTGTAAAATAGACGAGAGCGATTCTGGAGGGGAGCCCAGCGATCCCTTCCACGGAAGCCCTAACGCTCTTTGAAATCTGTACCTTCTGTCTCGGAATGGTCACCGAGCATCAGTTCCAGGGGGAAAGGCTAAGCACTTGCGCAAGGTCACACAGCTAGACGCGACTGAGGTCGAACCTGAACTCCCGTTCTTGTGTCTCCGCGCGGGGCACAAAGAAATGCTTTACACCAGCTCAGCCAACAAAGAAGAGCCAGAGCTGGGCCTGGGCCTCCAGATCCCCAGGCGGAGGGCAGCCGAGGCCCGAAGGACAGCGCTGAGAAAGGGACCCAGGCGCCCCGAGCCCAGGCAGGGCTGGCCAGAACCCAGGGC
>NW_025377759.1:0-1416 GCF_016433145.1 Gracilinanus agilis
ACTTGCCCAGGGTCACACAGCTAGGAAGTGTCTCAGGCCACATTTGAACCTTCAACCTCCCATCTCTAGTCCTGGCTCTTCATCCGTTGAGCCACCCAGCTGCCCTCTAGCTCTAATTCTACCATTTGTTTTGTCCTATGTAAATTTTCTCATATCTCCTCATAGCCTTCAAATCCCTCTGTCCCTACCCCTACTGCAACACTGATGTTCTGAAAAGGAAGGTAAATGCAGACCCAGCGGCTCCACAAGGAGCCATTTTGAACTGTGTTTAGTCCAAGCGTTCAGTCTAAGGTAACCCATAAGGCGGCTTCTGAGAGCCTGCGTCAGCAGAGGCCTGGGACAAAGGTCATCCACTCCCTGTTTCTGTTATTCAGTGTGGACAGAAGGGTTAAAGGCCGGCATGTCCTTTGCCATAGGAGCATGAGAGGTTTTTTTATAATTCTTTAAAGTCAATAAAAAGTGTCAGTTATTTTGATATCACAGTCATTTTCACTGTCACGTTCACATCACAGTCCTTTTCATATACTCGTCCCTCACTATATTGCAGTTCACTTATCCGGCTTCACTGTATGGCAGTTTTGTTTTTTTTAACCTAAATCTGTATTGTGGAGTTTTTGCTATATCGAGGACCAACCTCAAGGCTGTGTACTGTATCTTGGGCGCTGATTTGGCTCAGTGTTTATAAGCGTGTGGGAAAGGTTAATAAGAGTGTGGGAAGGGTTTAGAAAGCCTTTAATAGATATAAATAATAAAACAAATAGAACGCCACTACTTGGGATTTCCACCCATCCAGGGGGTCTCTGGAAGGTAACTCCCACCCTATGTGAGGGATTGCTCACTGTACGCTGATGTGGAAACCATCTCCCACTGAACCTTCCCCACTTGGCAGCAGAGGCAGCGTTCTGTACCGTTTTATTTTATTTTATTTTTTGCCCAGTTCAATATAACTCTGTTGAGTTTATACATACAAAGGCCTGCAGGGGATGCCCGTCAGGGGAAGGGCTACCTCCTGACACAGCCTGCCTTAGAGGGTGCCTGGAGAGAATGCTGAGGAGCCCATTGAGGGTCTCGAGGAGAGCGGGGCAGCCCATGGTTCTGGCACTGAGAAGGCATCATACTCTGCCCTCTTTTCTCCATTCTCCCCAAACAGCCCATGATGGACAGGAACAAAGCAGACGAACTCCCCAAGCTGCAAGTGGGCTTCATCGACTTCGTGTGCACCTTCGTCTACAAGGTGGGTGTCGCCTTCATCTGGCTCAGGAGCCTGTTTTCTAGAAACACATTTCTGGTCGCCCTTACTTCACCCTCCTCCCGAATCCTCAGAAGAAAAAGAAAGCTTTCTGCAGAGCTTTCCAAGGGCTTTTGCATGCAGCCCTGTACTATAGGGAAGGTGTCTGGGCTTTACAGTTTTCTTTC
>NW_025377760.1:0-1559 GCF_016433145.1 Gracilinanus agilis
CCTCCTTCTTCTTCTTCTTCTTCTTCTTCTTCTTCTTCTTCTTCTTCTTCTTCTTCTTCTTCTTCCCTATTCAAATAATGTTAACAACATTTCTTTAACTACAGTACCTCACTAGAGTGTTGCAAAAAGAATCATTTTTAAAATGTTTGTAATAGAAATAGAAAATATAGAATAGAAAATATAGAAAAAGAAGTTATTACTATAGTTTCTATTAATATGTCTTTTCTTCCCTAGTACATCATTTTCTCATAAGAGGAAAGATTAACTAAGTACATGTTTTCACTCTTAATAGTGCCTATGAGTGCAGTACACATAGAGGGTACTCTAAAAGTTGGAATATGAATGAATAAACTAAAAATTTTAACATAAATATACGAAAATTGGATGGTAGGGAATCCAAGATTGAAGAAAGAGTGAAGCTAAGTCACTAAAATGGGAAAGATCGAATATTTTCAAAGTAGGATAAGGTCAACCTGTTTGAAGAAAAGAAGCCCTGCTCAGTAATCAAAACAAATATTAACACAGCATTGAATATTTTCCCAAGTACATTATAAAATGGAGAGAAAGAGAGAGAAGAAAGAGAGAGAGAGAGAGAGAGAGAGAGAGAGAGAGAGAGAGAGAGAGAGAGAGAGAGAGAGATTGGATTGCAAGGTATTGTACAATCAAGATTTTTGTAGAGAAGAAGAAATTATGTTCCAGGGTAATTTAGTGACTTGTACAAAGTAAGAAAGCTGGGATTTGAATATAAGCCTTATAATTCCAGTCAGTACCAAGACTCTAGGAATTTGAAGGTAAAAATGGACAGTATTGACTACCAAGGAGTTTTCATTCTATTAACTAAATAGAATGTGCTAACAGATAAGTGAATAAAAGGTAATTTGAGGAGGGAGAGATCACTGACAATTGGGGAAATCAGAAAAGACTTCAAAGTATGAATTGATTTGGTCTCTCTCTAAACCTTGATAAAGATAAGAATTCTAATAAGTTGAGTTGAAAAGACAATTAATACTAAGAATGTGCTAATAGGTAGATTATGGAAGAAAGAATATTAAATTGAAAGATTAGATATTAGGTCATCCCCCACCCCACCCCCCACAATTTAGAAAGGGAATAATATCAAATGTCTGGAAAGTTTCTAAATTTCCACCTGCGAAGTATATAGTTTATCCTCAAGGCAATGAGGAGCTAGTGAAAAACAATTCTGTGTGTGAAATTACATGGTCAGACCAATGCCTTAAAAAATTATTGTGGTAACAATGTGATGGATAGATGGAAAAGGGAAGATATTGGAAGAAAGGAGAATAATTAGGACACTTTCCCCTACTTTACAGAAAGAGTACTTGGTATAACCCAATTGTATATCCTGACTTCATATTCTTAAATGACATTGAAAGAGAGGTCATGATGACGTATTTGACAAGGTTGTTGTAAGGTCACTTCATAAATTTTAAGGTGCTGCATAAATTTAAATTATTAATAACTGAGGTAGTGAGATAGTGAGAGTATTCTGATTTTTAGAGTTAGATCAAAGTTATATATATATATATGTATATATATAC
>NW_025377761.1:0-1278 GCF_016433145.1 Gracilinanus agilis
GAAGGAAGGAAGGAAGGAAGAAAGAAAGAGGAAGAAAGGAACAAGCAAACGAATGAACTAACGAACGAAGAAATAAAGAAATAAAGAATGTCATAGTAACTCTCAATTTCAGTTTCCTCATCTACAAAATGGGGATAATATCTACTTCTCAGAAGTTCTGTGAGGGTCAAGTAAACTAACAGGCAAAATGATTCATAAACTTTAAAATTCCTTTTAAATGAACAGCTCTTATTATAGTGGCAAAGAAACATTAGAAATTAAGGTGTTCATCAATTGGAAAATAGCTGAACAAATTGTGGTATATGATTGTAATGAAATATTTCTATTGTACTATAAGAAATGATGAACAGGATGCTTTCAGAAAAACCTGAACTTTTATGAACTGATGCAAAATGAAATGAACAGAACCAGGAGAATATTATATATATATATAGCAATATTGTATGTTGATCACTTGTGAATAATTTAGCTATTATCAGCAATTCAATTATCTTAGATTCTAAGGCAATCCCAGAAGACTCGTTATGAAAAAATATCATACAGTTCCAGAGAAAGAATTGAGGGAGTCTGTATGCAGATCAATGCATGCCTTTTCACTTTATTTTCTTCAAGAGTTTTTTTAGTGATATATGTCTTCTTCCACAACACGATGAATTTGGAAACATTTATTTCATAAGGTTACATTCATAACCTGTATCAAATTGCTTACTATCTTGGGGAAGGGAAAGGAGAAGAAGGGAAAGAATTTGGAACTGAAAATGTGAGAAAATTATTGTTAAAAATTGCTTTCTACATATCAAGGGGAAAAATAAAATATTCCTAAAATGCTTTATTATTATTATTATTATTATTATCATTATCATTATGCAAAAGACAAGAACTAACTACAAAAGGCTTGAGAGAAACAACTGGGAGTAGAGCGTAGCACAGTGCTTCTGACATACAGCCCTTTGCAGCTGTCAAAAGTAGATCCCTTCTTCCTCTATCACCACTACATGATTTAAGGGGAAATACAGTTAAAGAATCAGAATTGCCTGGAATTCATGAGGTCTTTCTTGCCCTAGTCAACTAGAAACTTGGACAAAGGCTACAATCCTGCTAGCAAGATGCAAACCAAAAGACAGATTAATCTTATTACTGGGTTAAAAGGTCCTGACTTTCTCACTAAAAGAACCAAAGCCTAGTTCCTGTAGTATAAGCTTAAAAAGATAGATAGATAGATAGATAGATAGATAGATAGATAGATAGATAGATAGATAGATAGATAGATAGATAGAT
>NW_025377762.1:0-7179 GCF_016433145.1 Gracilinanus agilis
CCCTCCCTCCCTCCCTCCTTCCTTCCTTCCTTCCTTCCTTCCTTCCTTCCTTCCTTCCTTCCTTCCTTCCTTCCTTTCTTCCTTCCTTCCTTCCTTCCTATTGCATAATTCTGTGTATCTACAATAGTATCCATTCCCATATGATAACAGATGGGAAGCAGAGCAGGATTTTGAAATCTCCCTGCTGTTGTTATAGTCATCTCACCCTGGAGTACAGAGGAGGAGGAAGGAGTATGTCTGAGCTCAGAAGTTCCTTTGAAAAAGAGGTGAGTATATTTGTGTGTGAAAGGGGTGGGGAAAGCAGGGACAGTCAGAATAATGAATGAGCAGTGACTTCTGAGAACAAGACCTGCTTTCAGCTATCTCCCTCCTCCTCCAATTCTGTCTCTACTCCTCAATTCACTCTGATGGTCAGCCACTAATTGATTTGTGAGTTTCTAGTGCGGTTAATAATATCACTCTTGTATCCAAGGCAGATTTTGGTTTCAAAGTCCTCCTTGTGGGGAGTGCTAAAGCAAGAAGAGCAAGAAAATGAGGCTTTTGGATGACCATGTTTTACTCATAGAATATTTCCTGTTTCTTCTGCTGCCTCCCTTCCAGAGTTTGTTAACTATGAGGTGGTCCAGCTAAAAGGTCAGCTAAATAGTTCAGAGCATAACTCCATCTCTTCCTCCAGGTCAGTAGAGTCAGTCCCTGCAAAACGCCCAACCTCTGAAGTCTCAGTAAGAGCTATCGAAGATGTTTAACCAGAGTTCACGTCCTCTTCCATCATACTTTCAAGAAATAGGATTGAACTATAGACAGTTCATAGCTCTTATGATCTTTTGAAGGTTTATTATGGGTGGTTGGTCTGTTGCTATGGAGAGTAACAGCCTGCTTTCGTAGGGAGGCAGGGCATGGTGAAGGGAAGCATCTTCAAAATTGGAATGGAAGAGGGAACATGAGAAAGGCAAAAAATTGCAAGTAAATGTTTTCTTTTCAAGCAGAAAGCTGTGAATTCGTTCAACTAAACAGGACACAGCTGAGATCTCATGGGGAAGACCTTTCCAAGGGATTTGTATGTCAATGTTGGTCACTTAGAATTATAAAACCAGTTTCTTAGTAGACAGATCAGCAAAGCAGTATTAGGAGTTCATGATAATTTCATGAATTCCTGTAGAGCCACGGGTAAAAATCTCAGCGTTGACATGGAGTTCTTCATTAGATGGTAACAGGGAAGTGACTAATTGGGAAGAGAGAAGGTATACCTGGCAAATCCACTGACAAAACAGCAAAGGACTAATTGCTATGTGTTAAGAGGCAGCATGGTCAGTAGAAAAATCCTTTGGCTGGGAGTAAGACCTGGGTTCTTGACCAAACTCTTCCCCCTACCAGCCTTGTGTCCTAGATAAAGTCACGTAACCTCCCTGTGCCTCAGTTTCCTTACTACAACAATGGGAATAATAACATTTGAAGATTTACCAGACATTTTCCTCTAATGCTCCTATAATTGTCTGTAATTTAAATATTACCTTCCCTCTTTGATTGATGAGGAAATTAAGACCCAGAGAGTTTAAGTGACTTATCCACAGTCACACAGCCATTGTAAGAATTGGCTCCCAAACCACATTCTTTGTTAACAATATTAAAAACTAGTATTTATGTAATGCTTCAAATTTTATGATAACTTGTTTTATCCTTACAACAATCCTGGGAAGTAGGTGCTATTATTAAAACAATTTTACAGATGAGGAAACTGAGGCAGAGGCTAAGTGACTTGCCCAGATTCACACAGCTACTAAGTGCCTGAGGCTAGATTCAAACTTGGGTCTTCCTGATATGACACTATGTTTAAAGCTCTTCCCTGCTGCCCAGCTGCCTCTGTAAGGATTAGATCACATCATTTCTAAAAAATGATCTGATGGAAAGAACGTATTTGTAGTTCTAAAAGTTGGGTTTGGCTCTATGGACTTCAGTTTCTTCATTTTAAGTCTGTTTCACCAACAGATCTTATAATTTTGTAGTTCTGAAGTCAGGAGATCTGGATTTAAATTATGCCTCTGAAGATTAAAGCCTGTGTGATCTTGGGCAGGTTACCTACCTTTTCTGGGTCTTACTTCCTCAACTGCAAATAAGACATTTTTGACTAGGTGGTCTCTGACATTCTGTCCAGCTCTGAATCTATGCACTTATTATTTTGTTTTTGTACTAGAGATGTGATTTCACTGGTGTATGCAATTCTTGGTCTGCAAATGCAAATGCTCTCTTTCAAAGATGGCTTTCTATTCATGATGCCATATTGCTTTTCTTGTGTTCTAAAGTGAATTGAAAAGCATAATTTATGCTTTTATGCTTTGTACAAATGTAAGGTGGTAGCAGCATTAGGATTATATTTTATTACTTATAAATCACACTTTGAGATCCAGATTACCTTAGTAACTCATTCCATTCATGTGGAGACCAAGATTCTGAGCTTGGCAGAGACATAATTAGCAATTTTAGAACTGGGACAAACTTCATAATTGCCTCCTCTTGTCCTCCAAACAGCATACAATATACCTCAGCATTAATTTTTAGAAACAAATTTAATTGGGGAGAGGTCCCAAGAAAATGGGCTGTGTGGGCAATGTCCCTTGGATACATTAGACCATCGTTAGGGAGTAGGAGGACAGGGCTTGGACAATTGGGGACAAAAATCACTATAGTTGTAGCAACAAGTTCTCTAGGAGCTTATAAACTAGAAGTTACTATCAGTTGTTTCTCTACTGCTTTCAAGTGTTAGGGTACTGAAAATTTCAGGGCTCGGGGATAAAACCCTGGTTGCTCCATCCTAATTATATTTCTGTATTCTAACTGAAACTAAGTAGATGAACTTGGGCAACTTTCGGTTTTCTTGGCTTTGTTTTCCTCTAATGTAAAATCAGAGGATCGGATGACTTGATCTTTGAGGTTTCTCCTAACTTTAAAATCCTCTCATTTCAATGACTAGATGTCACAAGAGCTTCCATCCAGAATTAAAATGGCATGATTCTGAGATTTTATATGGGGATCATTTATGGTATATTTCAGGACCAAGTGGTTGTGGTCAACCACTGGATGGCAAGTCTGGACTTATAACAAAAATATTTTTGTCAATGGTAATTCAAGAAAATATGGTGGATCTATGTGCAAGAGTATCCCTAAGATACAGCAGATTAGTATGATTGCCATAAAATTAAACTTTTGGGGAGGCCTAGAGTGTTTTGCCCAGTGTAGGTGATTAACTCATCATTGATGGAATGAAGGTAATAATATCAGGCAAGAGCTGAATAAATCAAGAGAAGAGGAAAATTACTTTGGTGTGGCTAGACAGAGAATGCTTCTAAAGAACGTGTTTCTTAATCAGAGTCTCTCTGGATGTGTTAAATTTGGATAGGTGGGAGAGAGAAAGAAAGGCATTCCCTGTGGAGGGAATGACATGGTGGTAGATGAAGGGGGCACAGGCAAGTGAGCATATAGGGAACAGTGAGGAGAATAGTCAGGCTGGAGGAGAAGTTCCCCCTTGGGAAATAATAAAAAACAGATGGAAAAATAAATTAGGTTAGAATATGGAAAGAGGGCTTTGAGTGCCAATCTGAGAAATCTCAACTTTATCTTGTAAATAATGAAGAGTTGTTAGACATTTTTGAACATGGCAATATAGTTTTCTGTAATTTTCCAGCTGTGTCCAGCTCTTCATGGCTCCATTTAGTGTTTTCTTGGCAAAGATACTGGAGTGGTTTGTCATTTCCTTCTCCAGCCCATTTTATAGATGAGGAAACTGAGGCCAACAGAATTAAGTGACTTGCCCAGAGTCACACGGCTAGTAAGTGAGCTTATATTTGAACTCAGAAAGATGAATCTTTCTGACTCCAGGCCTGCCACTCTATTTATTATGCCACATAGCTTCCCCAGGGGAAAATAGCATTCAACAACAAATAATTGTTATATGACTGTGCAGCTCTGGGGGTAGAGACAAAGATGAGGTAAGATACCTCCATGGAGTTTGAGGTCTACTCGGGGCCTAAGACATAAGCACAAACTACATTATTTCAAATTGTATGAAAAGTGCAATGTGATTTGTGAAACTCAGAGGTAAAGAACAATTGGGTATCAACCTCAGCCAGAAGGACTGGAATTTGAAAACCACTTCAGATACTTATTAGTGTCAGGCTGTGGATAATTCATGGAAGAAACTTCAGAAGTCATTTTGACCAGCTCCATTACTTAACAAACAAACCAGCCATTTATGACCTTGATCAAATCATTTACATTTCCTAGTTCAACTAAGGGCTTCCTCATATAAATTCCCTGGTTTAAGTTATTTGCTTAAGTTCATATAAATATAAATCATTAGGATTAGAATTTGAACCCAGGTCCAGAGTCATTGTTCTTTCCAATATATTGTATTTCCCATTAAATTATATTTCAGCTCAGTCCTTTAACTTGTCTCAAGTCTTAATTTTCTCATCTATAGAATAAGAATAATAATATTTGGTCCATAAGGTTATTGTCAAGTTCAAATGAGGTCATGTACATGAAGTTCTTAGCAAATCTTAAAATGCTAATATAATATAAATTATAATATAATATAATATAATAATCAGTTATCACCACCATTATTATTGTTAAGCAGTGGCATGGGATGGGGTAGAAAGGAAGGATCAGGAAATTTTTCTTAGAGGATCTAACATTTGAATTGGGGCTTAAAACACCTGCAGAATCAGTTATTTCATCCACGGAATAGAGTCCTACTGATTCTCCATGTAAGGGCTGAGAAGGTATGGGTGGGTGGGAAATAATATACCAGTCATGATAATATTTGGATAAGTAGAGCTTCTGTTTGATGTCTCTTTTCTGGACAAACACATTGTGGGAAGTAATTACATTCTTTCAGTTAATGTTTTCTTGCTTTCAGGGCACATTTTTCTGCAAACCAAATGGCTTCAGTGAAGGGAATGGTGTCTTCCATTTCTGCTCACAAGGATGAGAACTGGAGGCTACGGGGAAGGAGAGACCCCTATGATTAAAAGGGTCTGGGACCAAAACTGGACCCCACTATCTCTTTATAACCAAATAACTCAGGAGTTCCTGGCAAAAGAATTAAAAATATGAAGGAAATAGATATTTTTTTTCAATTTCTATCTCTCAAAAAATCCCCAAACAAACCCTAGAAGAGGAATTATATGCCAGATGTGGAGCAATCACAGCAAATACCACAGGACAGAAAATAAAGAGAAAGCCAACAAAATAAAAGCCTAATGAATTAACACTAAAAAAGATTATTCCTCTTTTTTAAAAAGTTAAATTTTTTGACTAACAAGCATTTAGATTTTCCCCTCCAACTATTGTCTCTAATAAGTAAGAAAAACAAAATTCTTATAAACAATAAACATAGTCAAGCATAATAAATTTCCATAATAGCCATGTCCAAAAATGTGTTTTATTCTGCATATTTAGGATATAACTTTTACATCTGGAGGTAGATAACATGCTTCATTACTAGTTCTTTGGAATCATAGTTGATCATTGCATTGATCAGAGTTCTTTAAACTTTCAAAATTGTTTACTTTTACAATGGTTATTGTTATAAATTATTCTATTTCTTCTCACTTCATTCTGCATCAGTTCATATAAGTCTTTCTGGGTTTCTCTGAATTTAGTCCCTTAATAAGTTCTTACAACATAATACTATTCAATTTTATTCATATAACATTAAGTTGTTCAGCCATTCCTCAAGTGATAGGCATTCCCTTGGTTTCAAATGCATATTCTTACCACACCTAATTTCAAGCTCTCATTAGGAACACACAAAACAACCCACAGACTTGTTCTTGAATCCATAGATGGATCCATCTACTGCTCCTGTAGAGATTTTGCTAGCATACCTTGATATCTTCTTGCTCCTCTGTTCCAAAAGTGGTAGCCAATTTTTCCCAGCTACATGAGAAAGGGGCAAAAAGTATGGAGTCTTTTGCCTTGAATTACCTGAGCTTAGAGACCATTAAGGCAGAAGAAATTCTGTCTGGAAGATCCTTTCCACCCTCCCTCAACTCAGTACACAATGATTTACCCCAGGAAGAGTAAAATAGAGAAGAGTGATGGGAAGAAATAAGAGAAGGGATAAATATAAGAGGCCACTCTAAATTTGCAAGAAAGGGGACTGAAATCCAGCTGGGGCCATTCTTGGTTTCTCAGGCAGGGACTTAGTCAGTGAACTCTAAATTCCCCAATAAAGGAAGTGGCTAAGGCCTTAAAATTAAAATAAAAATTAAATAACTGAAAGACCATTTGATGTATTTGACCAGGGCATGCAATTATAGTAAAAATAGCTATATTAGCAAAGTTAATTTGTAAAATGAATTATCAGTCAAACTACCAAAAGGATGCTTCACAAAGCTAAATAAAAGACCAAAATTAATTGGAAGTACTAAATGGCACATTTCTGTTGTATACTGGTCATGTGACACTGAACAAATCATATAAATTTTCTATGCTCTAGGCCAGTTGGTTCTCTTAGTGTAGTCTAGGGACTTCTGGGAGTGCCCAAGACTCTTTTAGGGGATTCATGAGGTCAAAACAATTTTCATAATTACACTAAGATGTTTCAATTTCAAATATATCAAATATTAAGAAATATAAACCACATAAACAAAAATTATTTGTGGGGACACAACAGTTTTTGAGAGTATAAAGGTTCTGAAACAAAAAAGTTTTAAGTAGTTTAAAAACTACTTATCTAGGGACTTCTCTGAAACAATAAATTATACAAAAGCTATTATGTAGGAGTTTACTAAAATAAGAGTTTCCTATGAAAATTAGATTACTGATCAAATCTCCCTATTGAGAACCACCTTTCTTTGTAACTTTTGTGCAGTTGGAAAACTTGTCACACCTGAGCTACATTCTCAGAATCCTTTCAAGTTACATCCTCATTTGATGTACAGGGGCTTGGGAGATAAATTTGGCAAAGTCTCATGCTATGGAGCTCTTTTTTTGGGAGCTTGTGCTTTGCTTTGGTAAAGTGCTGCAGGTGTGAGTTTTTGGCTCTCTTTGCTTTGCTCACTTTACTGAAAGAATCCTTTCCCTTTTCTTTCCCTCCTCTTTTTGTTTATTATTAAATTATATATATATATATATATATATATATGTATATATAAACACTAGAAGTATTTATTCATT
>NW_025377763.1:0-1057 GCF_016433145.1 Gracilinanus agilis
GCCTTCCTTCCTTCCTTCCTTCCTTCCTTCCTTCCTTCCTTCCCTCCTTTCCTTCCTTCCTTCTCTCCCTCCCCATGTGTCCCCACGAGCCTTCCCTAAGAGTTAAAAGAGAAGCTGAAATAGAGGAGAAAAGGCCTTGGGGAACAAAATGGACATAAATGGCCCCGCTAAGAGCCTGAGGTTTGAATAGCCCAGGTGGGTGCTGGAGAGTGAACGTGACTCCCAGGCAAAGACCTCATCCATATCCCTGGTCGCCCATCTACAAAGGATCCCTGAGGATTGTGGGAGGGGAAACTGACTGAATTGAAACTGAGCCCTGTCAGGACCCGCGAAGTCCCCTCCCGAAGGAAGGGGCTTGGGTGCAGGGAGGCACTATCAAGCTGGGAGAGGCTAGACTTCTCCCATCTCCTCCGCCTCCAGGATGACTCACAGTCTGAGAGCCGAGGCTCTGGGGGAGTCAAAGGGAATATTGTTCTCCCTGGGAGAGCGCTGGGGCTCGTCCTTTGAAGAGGACCCGGCATCACCCTCCAGGGAAGCGGGAAGTGCGACCCAGACCAGCCAGAGGCAGACGGGAATCTAGGTGGCCCCGAACGCCCCTTCTGGCTCTGAATGTGCCACCAGCCCATAGTCCTTTCATCAGCATCCCAGCATTCTTTCCTCTGCACCAGATTCAACAGGCAGGACTTGAAGTCAGTGCCACCCGCGTTCACATCCCACTTTTTGGTGTCCATGTTTTGGAAGCACCCAGCTCTGAACGCTTGTTTCCTCAAGAATAAACTGAGCGTAATAATGAAACCAACTTCTCAGCACCCCAAGCGATGCTCTAAGACTGCAGGCCTTGTAGCAACGGTCTACATTGGGAGAGTTTCCTTTTGGGGAGCGCCCTCTGCCAGTAAGATCACAGGTCTAGATAAAAAACGTACACATCTGTCTGTCTGTCTGTCTGTCTGTCTGTCTGTCTATCTATCTATCTGTCTGTCTGTCTGTCTGTCTGTCTGTCTGTCTGTCTACCTATTATCTGTCTATCTATCTCCTCTATCCCATCCATCCATCCATC
>NW_025377764.1:0-2336 GCF_016433145.1 Gracilinanus agilis
AGGCTAGATAATCTTTGCCAGAGATTTGCTGTAAAGCTCCCCTCCCCTCGGTTAACTCTTTCCCTCATAATCAGCATTATTTTGTTTGCGCGCATTTTTAAATTTTGCAGTTCTCTCCTGTGATCCTGCTTACACTTTGTTTGGTCCTGAATTTTTCATCTATCAATAGAGCTGAAACCGAATTCCTTCCTTGTCCTTCTAAGTTTTTTATATAACCCTTTTGGTATCTACATAGCCAAGTGGACAGTGGCTTGTTATATGGTGTGAGATGTTGGCCTAAACATAGTTTCTGCCAAACAGATGTCCAAATTTTCCAGTAGTTTTAACAAAATTTAACCAAAAAAAAAAAATAGTTCTTTTAAAAAAAATGGGGTTAGCACAGCTACAAAGTGTCAGAGACAAGATTTGAACTCAGGTCTTCCTGCCTCTTGACCTCTAACCACTGCACCACCTGGCAGCCTCTAAGATGACAGCCAGGTCTACGGAAGGGCAAGTGGGTGGCACATGTAAGGTGTTGCCAACGTGGCAGAAGTGGGCAGAGTTTGAACAATCTGCAAGAGCCCAGGCTCACTCCAAGGCCCTCCTTCAGAGAAGGAGACCCATCTAGGAGGGACTTTTCTCTCCTCAACTTGGAAATCAGGCTCAGAAGCCCTTGGTGGGTGCTTTTTTCCGAACTCGCTCCATTTAAAAACTCTCCAACGCTTGGCGAGAATCTCCTGATTCTGAAAGTTCGCCCTCCCTGTCACCCTGGGAAAGGCGGCCCTTGAGCTGGCAGCTGTTTCAGAGAGTTTGCTGACACAAGCAGGTTTGGAGCAAAGAAATGAGTGGCCTGAAGCCCTGGAAATGGTCACCAGGGTGCTCGCTATCAGCCAGTCCATCAACAACATTTATTAAGCGCCTACTATGTGCCAGGCACCATACTAAGTCCTGGGAAATGAGGCTGGCTTAGCAATGAAAAAAAAGAAAAGATGCCCCTTTCCTGGCCTCCCTGCCTCCACTAGGCTATCCTTCCCTGGCTGCCCGGTTGGCCTTCCCGAGCCCCCGCTCTGACTGTCAGAAACGTTCCGTGGGTTCCTGCCGTCTGCAGGATTCGACATTATTCCGATGTCGGCCATCGAAGCCCTCCGGGCTCCATCCATCGTGACCTCATTTCACACTCCTCTCCTCCAAGTATCCAATGCTCTGGCCTGCCCGGACGCCTTCACGTCCAGCCCTTTGCACGGCGGCTGGCGCACCATGAGAGGACGTCTTCTCCTCCTGCTGCCCCGCCTGGTGCCCGGCCGGGTGTGCCAGCCTCAGGGGGCTAAGCGGAGGCGGCCCTACCCAGCTCGGTCAGCCTAGATGCTGCCCACCCTTCAGAGGAAAATAACGGAAGGGCCGGGCCGGGCTCCGAGGGTCCAGTGAGCTGGCCACCAAACTCCGTAAGACCTGGGCTTTCCCCTTTATTTTCCTTTTCTTCTTCAGAAAACAAAACCAGAAATCTCTGAAAAACAAGAGCCCAGAAGCCCAGCTCAGCCACCCGCTGCCACTGGGCGGGGGCCTCGCTGGGCTCGTCTATTTTGGGTAAGCTGCAATAAAGCACTGACCAACAAAGCCCAATGGCCAGGCCCGGCTCAAGAGGGACGGCCTGGCGAGCCACAGGGAGCCTGCTTGCTTTCTTTTCTCCAAACGCCCCTCACCCGACGGAGCTGAAAGGAGACCCTCGAGAGCAGACCCAGGAGCAGAGACGGGCACGCCTTGGCAGAGCCCTGGCACGAGCACCGAGAGTCAAACCCCGTGGTCGTGCCCCATGACGCAGGCGCCTTGTTCCAGAAAAGCTGGATCCCAGTTCCTGCAACACCCCTGGCCTGGGGCTGGAGAACAGATCATGCCATCGATCAATCAATCGGCCATTATTAGGCACCTGACACATGCCAGGCAAGGTCCAAGGTGCCAACAGAGTGTACCCAGAATCATCTGATCTTGGAAGCTAATCAGGCTGGGGGCTGGCTCGTACTTGTTTGGTAGCCTGTCGAGAGGCAGCAGATACAGGAAGTTTTTTTATTTTCGGGGAGGGAAGGGCACTGGCGTAGACCAAATACATTCTTCAGGTATCCTTCTGTCAACTCTCACTCCCCCCGGCATGCCAGGTCCCCAACTCCCCAGCAGGGTCCTAGGGGCATACCTGAGGGGTTGGGAGGAATTCTCTCATGCCATCAGCTTGAACCCCCACTGCTCTACTTCCCCCCAGAATTATCCATTGAGAACCACTTTAATCTCTAATGCCACCAACTTGAGTCCCCACTGGTAGGTTTCCCTCTAAAGTTATCAATTGAGAACCACTTTAATCTCTATTG
>NW_025377765.1:0-1288 GCF_016433145.1 Gracilinanus agilis
GAAGGAAGGAAGGAAGGAAGGAAGGAAGGAAGGAAGGAAGGATATAACGTAATGACTAAAAAGAGGAAAAGAGGAAAGGGGACGGGGGAAAGATACATTGTTTAGGTTGTAATTGTAGCGCCTCGTGGAACTTTAAACAAGCACCCAAATGAACAACCCTAAAGATGGGCTCAGGGCACCAACTCGTTGAGAAGCGACACTTGGTGATTCCAGTGAAAGTCAAAAATTCTGCCGGAATCAAAACCACCCGCAAACGATTCACAGAAAACCCAGGAAGAGCTAAAAGAGAAGAAGGAGGAGGAGGGAGGGGAAAAAAAAAAAAAAAGACACACAGGGAAAAGAAACCGGAGAGCATTCAGGAGGGCCCGGGAAGAACTCGGACTCACCGTGGCATTTGACGTCGTTCTGGACATCATCGCGCTTGTCGAGTTTGGTTTTGCTGTCTTCTTGCTCGAGTTTTGGCCTGAAGCTCTCGTTGGCAGCGTTCCCCTCTTGTTTCGGAGTATGATGGGGAGACGAGACACTGGTGCTGTATGGTGCACAAGCGGCCAGCGGTTTGCTGTCGCCCAGAATGTCTTTAATTAAAAAAGAAGACGTGGAAGTCCTGGGGGCCGAGGCGGCCGAGCCCAGCTGCGGGGGCTGCGGCTGCGGCTGCGGCTGCGACGGTGGCTGCTGCTGCGGCTGCTGCTGCGGGGAAGACTGCAAAGTTTGTGTCGGCGGTGGTGGCTGTGGCTGCTGCTGTGGCGGAGGCGGCGGAGGCTGCCCGTGATGGAGATGGTGATGGTGCTGGATGCCGTCCTGAACCAGGTGAGGCTCAGGGTGTTCCAGGGTGACGGAGATGGGAGACGAAGGTGCAGTTCCTACTGTATCAATCTCCGAACAGGGGGACGGGGTGGCCTGGCTCCTAAAATCCGTGCTGCGGCCATCGACGTGCTGTCGAAAGTCTCCGTTCATCACACCCGGGCTGCCCGAGCTGGCGCTGGACAGAATCGTGTCTATTCCAAAACTAGACCCACTCGCCCCTTCCATGGCTGTCATTTCTACATGGGGTTCGCCTCCATCCGCCGGGCGACACTTGAAAAGGGGGCAATGGCAGCCCCAGATCAGAGCAATAAAGCGAGGACTTTAAAAATAATAACGATGGTCAAATAAAATGCACAATTATCTGTTCCTTTTAAGAAAAAAGTCTGAGAGGAAGGAAAGGGTAGGGAAACCCGGGCTAGGGATGGGGTGGGGGCGGGGAGTGGCCGATCAGTGGAAGCTTTTGGACACAACTTTTTTTTTTTTT
>NW_025377766.1:0-1874 GCF_016433145.1 Gracilinanus agilis
TAGTAGTAGTAGTAGTAGTAGTAGTAGTAGTAGTAGTAGTAGTAGTAATGATAATAATAATAATAATAGCTAGCATTTACAGGGTTTTGGAGATATTATCTCATTTCAACCTTAAAACAACTCTATGAGATAGGTACTATCATTGCCTTTCTCTGTTTTATAAACAGAAAATCTCTAAGAGGGATTGTGAGGTACTATGTGAGAGAGCTAGCAAGTGAACAAGACAGAATTTGAACTTAGATCTTCCTGACTCTATGCCCCAGATGGAGCATTGCATCTGGAGTCAGGAAACCAGTAATTCAAATACTGCCTCTTGCTCATATTGAATGTGTGACCCTGGTATAGTCCCTTACCCTCCCTGAGTTTTGTTTCATCTCTGTAAAGATATGACCTACTCTCCCAAGATTGTTAAGTGATTCACAGAAGATAATGAATATAAATTTTTTTGCAAACTTCAAAGTATAATATCAATTGATCTATTACCTTTTAATATATGCCTGTTATATGAGATAGGAACTGTGTTAGGTACTGGAGAGATGAAGGCAAACAAGAAAACCAAACAAAAACATTACATTCCAACAATGGGAAGCAACACGTATATGTATATGTCTATGTAGAAAAGGCCGATTGGACATAGGCATCCTCTCCTCCCTTTCCCTCACCTCCCCTCCCATCTTCTCTTCTTCTTTCTTCCTTCCCTCCTCGTCCTCGTCCTCCTCGTCCTCCTCCTCGTCCTCGTCCTCGTCCTCGTCCTCGTCCTCGTCCTCCTCCTCCTCCTCCTCCTCCTCCTCCTCATCCTTCTCCTTCTTCTCTCTCCTTCTCCTTCTTCCTTTGCCAAAATCCTGCTCTTCCTGGCACAGTGATGATTTTGAATTTTCAAAGAGTAATCAACCAACAAGCATTCATTAAATGCTTACTGTATGCTAGGCACTGTGTGTGCTAGGCATACAAATGCAATAAATGGAATAGTCCCTACTAGCTGGGAGCTTATAAATCAGTGGATTGTGAGCCCCAGAGGGCTCTACCATGCTGTAAAGGCTTTGAGTATGGGATCTGCCTGGCTGAATTTGGTGAGGCTCATCACCAAAAGGTTAGCAGCCATTGGAGAGGAAGTCTTTTGGTCATGGCTCAGGAAGATCAGCTGTGGGGGACATGCCAGTGAAATCACAGACCCTTGGAAAGAGGGAAGCATTATTCCTGCTATTATAAATATTGGTGCAATGGATAGAGTGCCGGACCTGGAATTAGAAAGATGAGTTCAAATATAGCCTCAGACACTTACTATATGGCCCTGGTTCTGTCAATTTCTCTCAGCCTCAGTTTCCTCATCTGTAAAATGGGGATAATAGGACTCACTTCCTGGAGTTGTTGTGAGGCTAGAGTAAGATGACATCTGTAAAGCACTTCAAAGACCTTAAAGTGCTATGTAAATGTTAGCTATTATTACTCCAGATCAGTTTGGTTTCCTTCTGCCATATGGTATAGGACTGGGATGCCTCCCTCCACACTCAGCTGGCTTGTGCTCAAGGAATTCAAATGAATTTTCACATGAGCCCAAGAAAACGTTGTTAGGAAGTGAAATCTGTTGTTGCTAAAAAAAAATAAAAATAAAAAAGTAAAAGTCACCTAACAGATCTTTCAAAAACCAAGTAAATAACTTGTAGAATATCCAAGCCAGTGTCCTTTTTTGATGATTAAAAAAAGGCAAGGCATGACTATAGTTGTAGAACCAAGAAAGATTTTGGGATTTTATTCAAACTCTGTTGCTCTCTAGGAGGTCTGTGAATAGTCCAGCTAGAGGATTATTCTGGAATTCTATTTCTCCTAGAAGCTGTATATAATAATTCCCATGTGTAAAAAAATGTATGCACACA
>NW_025377767.1:0-2137 GCF_016433145.1 Gracilinanus agilis
ATCCATCCATCCATCCATCCATCCATCCATCCATCCATCCATCCGTTCACTTATCCATCCTCCCATCCACCCATCCATCCACTCCTGTATCTGCCTTCATTCATGCACTCACCCATCTAATCCTGTACTCATCTATCCATCCAGCTGTTCACCTCTTCATTCTTTCATGCATCTCAAAGTGGAGCGCCAGGCGTGGGGCCTTTTCCCCTCCCACCACAGAGCGATAGCCTGGTGTGGTGATCGTGATGATAACGAGGGAGCCCGTGGAGAGAAATCCCCCGTCTCTGGGTCCGCTGAGTGAGCCTCTGGGTGGGGGGCTGGGAATCGAGGAGCAGCAGTTGTAGGAGCCGGAGGGTTAGAAGGCGGCCAGCAGGCCTGAGCCCAGCCTGCCCTTTCTTGCCTAGTGGATGATGCCGTGATGGACAACGTGAAACAGATATTCGGCTTTGAAAGCAACAAGAAGAATCTGGTGGACCCCTTTGTGGAAGTCAGCTTTGCAGGGAGAATGGTAAGGAGGCAGCACTGAGGCACCTCGCGGGGGTGCGGGTGGGTGTGGGGGTCTCCTGGGTCACTGGCTGAGTTAAAGCCTATATCTGGGGCCTTTGTGTCCCAGACTCCCTGGGGTGTCAGAGAGACAGAGACAGAGAGACAGAGACAGAGAAGGAGGAAGAGAGAGACAGAGACACACAGAGACACACAGAGCCACAGAGGAGCCTGTTAGGTGGCAGACACCGAGCTAAGAGCTGGGGATGAAACAAAGCCAAAAGGAAGATGTTTCTTGACCTCCAGGTGCTCACGTTCCATTAAGGGAAGGAAGGCGAGGGGCTGCCCTGTACAAACACACGCGTGCACACACACATCAGAGCAGTACCAGGGGTCATTTTTTTTTGTGGGGGAGAGGAGAGTGCTGGGAGCGGGAGGGTATGTGTTGGGGGGTGCAACGTAGGGAAGCCCTTTCTGAGTTGGCATCCAAGCCAACAGAGGTTGACATTCAAAGAGATGGACATGAAGAGGGAAAATATTCCAGGCTGGAGGAAGGCAGGGAAGTGGGAAATGGAAGACAAGTGGTTCAATAGATAGAGTGAAGGGCTTGGAGTCAGGAAGACCTGAGTTCAAATCCTGCCTGAGGTACTTCTTAGCTCTGCCCTTGGCCAAATCACCAACTCCTCATCTGTAAAATGGGGATAATAGCAGCACCTGCCTCACAGGGTTGTGAAAACCTGTTGGGTGCCTGCATCCCTTCATGTGCTATATACAAGCTAACTTCTTGATGATGAGGGTTGAAGGGGAAGCAGCAGCCAGTAGGGCTGTTTGGCTGGGCCGCAGAATGGGTGAGGGGGAATTAGGTGAAATATGTCCCGGTATATGCAGCTAGAGTATGTTCTGCTTCTTCCCTAGAAGCACTAAGGAGCCTCTGAAGCTTCTTGAGGGGGAGAGTGACACGGTTGGATCTGTGTTCTAAGAATGCCAATATGGCGGCTCTCCGGAGTATGGACTGGAGAAGAGATTGCTTGCTGGAGACAAATATTTTCCCAGCTTTGTCTCTCTGGGGTCTCTGCCATGTTTAAGCGCTTCCTACAGGCTTCCCGCCCCGGTTTCCAGTCCTTCTTTCAGAGCCCATAATCTGTTCGGACGTGAATCTAGCGCGTCCGAAGTTGCACCTGGGGCGCCCTGCTTTGAGGCTCACAGCAGCCCTGGGAGGGTCTTATTCCCCCCATTTTCCAAGTGAAGACACAGCCTGGGGAGGTTAGATGATTTGCCGGAAGTTACACTGCTGGCCAGAGGTAGGATTCGAACCTGGGTCTTCCCAGTTCCAATCTGCGGGCCGACTCCAAAGCTCCCCCTGCTTCTAGGTGGGAGGCAGGACGGGGAGGCGCTACCTGGCTGTGAGCTCGGACACATGGCGGCGCCTCTCGGGGTCTGGCCTTCCTCACCTGTGGCTCGGCTGTGTGGTCCCTCCCCTGTGGCCTCCCCGGCCCGCCCCGTGGATTTTTGCCTGCCCTGCTCATGTCTGGGGAGGAAGGCGGGGGCCGAGGCACGTGCACCGGGCAGCGGCCGCCCGTGTGATGTGGCTTCTTGCAGACGCCGGAGCCGCCAAGATGTTATTGCAGGAAGATCACCTGCGGGGAGCGGGAGC
>NW_025377768.1:0-1605 GCF_016433145.1 Gracilinanus agilis
GTATTGGCTCCAAGGCAGAAGAGTGGTAAGGGCTAGGCAATAGGGGGGTCAAGTGACTTGCCCAGGGTCACACAGCTGGGAAGGGTCTGAGGCCGGATTTGAACCTAGGACCTCCCGTCTCTAGGCCTGGTTCTCCATCCACTGAGCTACCCAGCTTCCTCCACCACCCCCCCACCCCCTTTTTTGAAGAAGATAGAAGACATCCATCAGGAGCTCTCATCTCCCCCAGGTTGCAGGGAGCTTTCCCGAGGGCTCTGTGACCCAGGCCTCGTGCTCCGAGTGTCCGAGGCATCGCTCCGGTCTGACGCTAAGGCTTCGGCCTCCGTGTGTCTGGACAGCAGAGTCCTTGATGCCTTTTCAGGCTTTATGGCCAAGGAAGAGATCCCAAGAGGCTGCCTTGCAGGAGCTAAACATGGCCTTGCAGTGTATCAGGAAGAGATACTGGAGAGGGAGTTGGTGAGAAACCCTGCCATTCCCTCCCGAACCTTATGGGCGGTTCTTGACAATCAAAGCAGGTTAGAAAAGGTCATGGGAGGTTAAAGTGGTTAAGGAAAAAGAGCTGCGCGAGTGAAATCATTCCTCTTAGTGATTTGTATCAATAGTTTGGGTCATTAAAACAAATCTATCGATGGTTCACTTAAAAAAAAAAAAAAGATGAGTCACGAGCTGAATGAGAGAGCTGTTGGGTTGGCCAATTCCACCGCCATTTTGGATTGAGGCTCTGGGGCAAAGGTACGGCATAAACCACTGCCCGATCAGTTGAGCCTGTCCACTTGGGGTCTCCAGCTTTCAAGATGACCAAACTTGGGTTGTCCAGATCCAAGTTGACAAGCTCTTCCCTCACCCCCTCTTCCCCAGGCTGTTTTTATTTGATTTGTTAAGCCTTTACCTTCTGTCCTGCTATCAATTCGTTATTTTTTTTAAACCCTTAACTTCTGTGTATTGGCTCCTTGGTGGAAGAGTGGTAAGGGTGGGCAATGGGGGTCAAGTGACTTACCCAGGGTCACACAGCTGGGACCTGCTATCAATTCTAAGACAGAAGAGTGGCAAGGCTTAGGCAATCAAGGTTGAGAGACTTGTCCAGGGTCACACAGTTAGGAAATCTCTGGTCTGTTTTGATGAAACTGCAAGTTATAAAGGGAGATTAGCAGGGATAAGATGTTGGGGTACATCCCTTTCAGATTTTGTGTCAAATCTTCCCCAGTCTACTTTCTTGCTTCTTGTTCCTTCACCCCCACCCCTCTTGCCCCAGAATTCCTAGTCAGGATTTCTGTCTACCAGGCACTTGGCAGATTTCCTCCCTCCCTGTTTGGTTTATTTCTTAAGGGTCCTTCTGATTCCCAGAAGAATTAATTCCAGAAGACAACAAATATGGTCAGAGAGAAGTCATTCTGTTTCTCTAGTCATAGTCCAGCCTTACGCTAGGCCCAACTTTATGCTTTAGTCTATTGCTCGTCCTCACGCCATCATATTTTACCAATGTCGGCCTTCTTCCTCACCTCCATTATGAGTGCTCCTGGCGTGGGACTTGATGCAAGATGTGAATTTTTACAAAATCAATTAATACTTTCTCTCTATTTTCCTTCCTTCCTTTCTTTTCTTTTC
>NW_025377769.1:0-1539 GCF_016433145.1 Gracilinanus agilis
TATATATATATATATATATATATATATATATATATTTTTTTTTTTTTTTGAGAGAGAGAGAGAGAGAGATTTCTATCCATAGTATATAGACAACTTGGCTGGATGCTAGATTATCATGGGTGAAGAGAATAGCAAGGGGTTACTTTTTCTTTCTACACTCAAATTGGCTAATAGCAGAGAGTCTGGAGACTCTAGTTTGGAGGATTTGGTTTTCCACGGTTTCTCTATATGTAGGCAGTCTCCAGTGAGACTCCAAAGCTCCAGCTTTTTACTGCATCTGAATCTATGGATGACAAGAGTCCCATCTGCTTGCCAAAAACACATGTGTTGCTGCATGTGATGTATACTCATCTCAGTGAGAGCAGACAATGAGGTTTATTGATGAGTTGGAAAAAGAAAGATAATTAAACTGTAAATTTTCTCTTTGAGCCTCCAATATCTAATTCAGCTCCCAGCATATAGTTAACTATACTAATAGATTATTTTAGTCTTCAAGGTTGACAGTGAAGAAAGTTTAAGTGCTATCCAAATAAATTTAGTACGGTTGCATTAGACAGAAGAAACTAAAGATAGAACATATTTGTCCATATACCAGCAGTACCTCTTGCCAATTTTAGCTTTTCGAAAACTTGAGTAAGGCAAAAGGTCAACAGTGTTTTGGGGGCTTTTTTTCATCTTACATTTGCCTATCTATGTGGGTTTATCTATCTACCTAGCTATTACTTACCCTATCCCAAAATTTAATGTTTTGAGAGATAGCATGGTATAATGGATGACTTGGAACCACTGATGACCTCTGGGGTCCTTTTTAGTTCCAAAGTGATAAAACTCTGCTCTTTTTCAATACTGGCAAAAACCCTGTGAAACTGATACGCACTTCTGAAATTCAAACTTACAGAGATTAGGTAACTTGCCCACTGTTGCAGCATTTAACTGAAGTCCTCTGACTCCAAGCCATCCATTATTCCATGCTACCTCTCAAAAGCTTTTGCCTTCCTCAAGTTGAGTTGAAGAAACAAAACAGAGTTGACAAGCAACTTGTCCAATGTCACACAAGTAGTAAGCACCAAAGAAGGGATTCAAACTCTGGTTCCTTGTCTGCAGAACCACCATTCTCTCTTCTGCACCTTGATGGAGTTGTTTTCTATTGCTTGACTAAGTCTATTAATATTTCTATCTGTCCTACAAAAATAATAGTTATTATTGTGTGTAACTTTTAAATTTCCAAAAAACACTTTACAAATATTATCTCATTTGATTCTTACAACAACTCTGGCAGGAAGTTTTTCTTATTATCTCCATTCCTCACTCCCCTAAGAAAATCTTACCTCTGAGATGCAATGCTCTAAAATCATTTTCCAATCTTTTGTTCCTTACATTTACCTGCTAAAAAAGTCTATCCCTTTACTATGCTGCAATCATGATTCATGTTTTCATGCCAAAAAAATAGTATCCACTGAATTGCAAATCATTTTGTATAAAGTGAACTAGTTCTCTGAAAGAATGATGATTCACTATATATATATATATATATATATA
>NW_025377770.1:0-6608 GCF_016433145.1 Gracilinanus agilis
CTCTCTCTCTCTCTCTCTCTCTCTCTCTCTCTCTCTTTCTTTCTTCCAGTAGCTATTCTACCTTTTGGAAACTCATAAGGTCATAGTGGTCTCCAAAACTCCACCTAAAAGCTGGAAATGACAGGGGCACTTATTCATGGGCCACATGTTGTCCTCTGGTGGGGAGATCCTAATATCTTTCCTCATTTGAACTAGACTTCCAGAATTTCTCTCCTTGCTGAACAACAGCCTCCAGGAATGAGAAATGGGAAGAAGAAGGGTCTCATTTTGGTTTATTGTTCCCTTTTGAATTCATCCCAGTTCTGGTTCCACAGTGAAGCATAAATCTGTATCTTCACTTCATGGTTAGCTGACCAGAACCAGTCCAGGAGGTCTGCTCATGTTCCAAATAAGGGAGCAGGGCCTTTCTAGTTAATGTCACTATACCCTTTCCTGAAGGAGGTCTTTTAGTCTCTTCCATGTGGAATTGTATCAGCCAAGTCCATTGTCCATATTCACTAGACCCTTCCATTCCTTCTGCTTGTGCCCTGCTCCTACCATAGCATTATTTTTGTATTCTTGGAGCTTGTTATAAGAGGGGATAGAAATGGTGGGGGGCTCTTTCTGAAATTTTGGTATAGTGGAAAAATATACTAGCTCAAGAGTCAAATGGCCTGAGTTCAAACCCTGTCTCTGATGCTGTATGACCTTAGGCAAGCCACTTTCCTTAGGCCTAGTTTCCTTATAAGTTAAAGAGGTCATGATACCAAATGGTTTTTGAGATCCCTTTCAACTCTAGATCCATAATCCTACACACCTAAACCTCTATCATTAACAGGTTATTTTCTTTCCTGGTTTGTATAACCTTTTCTTGTCTTTGTTTTGTTCAGTTCCAGTCATGTCTGATTCATGACCCCATTGAGAGATTTTCTTGGCAAAGATTTTGGAGTGGTTTGCTATTTTCTTCTCCAGCTTATTTGACAGATGCAGAAACTAAGGCAAACGTGGTTGAGCAACTTGCCCAGGGTCAAATAGCTATTAAGTGTCTTTGGTCAGATTTGAACTCAAGTCCTTTTGGTCAGGGCCAGCATTCTATCTACTGTGTTATCTAGCTGTACTAAAAAAAAGTTATTTCATTTGTGTCCTACAAGAGTAGGACAAGAGTAGGTGATCCCATTGGGGTTTTCTTAGCAGAGATATTGGAGTGGTTTACCATTTTCTTCTTCAGTTCATTTTACAGAGGAGGAAACTGAGGCTAAAAGGGTTAAATGAGTTGTCCAGGGTCATTTAGCTAATAAGTGTCTGACACCAGACTTGAACTCACAGAGATGAGTCTTTCTGTTTTCAACTCCAATTCTCTACCAACTGTACCACCTAGTCACCTAGTATACCTATGCAGGTATATTGCAATGCTTACTAGTTATTTTAGACATGCCATCCTCAGGAATAGAAATCAAGAAAAAAATTTAAAAACCATAGTGAAGGCTGTCATGTAAGGGTCCTTCAGAGTGTTTGTGAAACTAGTCATATGAGAAGACAGTGAGTTGCTAAACAGAAGACTTTTTTTAAAAGGATATTTCCAATATGGAATTTCTTTGAACTTAGAACTATATATGCTTGAGATGATACTGGTGTTTGACTATTAGAGACAGAGAAGAAAGGAATATCTGTGTAAAATACTAAATAAAATGAAAAACCACTATTTAGTTACCTAGAAAATAGCTTTATAGTTTGGGTTGTTTATAGTTTTTGCTTTGGTTGTTTAATTATTACTTACTAAGAAGAAGAAGAAAACTGCTACAAACAAGATCTGATGGTTTCATAGACTTTTATCATGGAAAAATTTGCAACATCATTTAACCTTAGCATCAAAGGTTTGGGTTTTAATGGAAAGCCAATTATTTTCTTTTTTTTTTCACAAGGGCAAACAATAAGCAGGAATAACAGAGATCAACTTCCATCTCAGCTTATTACTTTTGTGGTAATTATCATTTGAACTCCCATAGTGTCCAAAGGAAGCTTGAAAGGAACTTGACCGAGGAACCAAGATCAAGGGCTAAAGGAGCCCTCTGTGTCCTTTCCTATTTGTTTTTCTTTGCTTAGGCAATGATTCATGATCCTAAGGTGGCTGACCAAAAGTCATCCTCCTAGGCCAAATGACATCAAGACATGTCATGGAAAAGCAGATCCTGGATGAAAGTCAGTAGGAACTCTTTCCGACTCTGATTTGTTCTTCTGTTCTTTCCTGTTCTGACTGAGGAGCTACTTTTTGAAGTGTTCCACAGTCTAATGGAACTGTGCCTGGAGTGGAATTTGAGGGATAAATAAAATCCTTTCCTGAGCTTCTTTCTGTGTAAGATACTATTTTTAGTTTATTACTTCAACCCTGATTTTTTAAGTGAATATTTTAGGCAAACTGTCACATTTCTTACTCTAAGTATGTTACTGACTACTTTTTGCCTCTTTATTTAGATAATTTAATAGATATGTTTAATAGTACTGCAAGCAAGCTAAATAATATGGGTTTAATATGGTAGATACATTGTTATACCTTTCCCCCAAATCTTGGATTTTTTCTCCCTCCACGTCAATTTTTCTCTCTGCAAACCATCACTTCAAGGGAAACACACATTTTTATTGTGTCTAGTGAAATGTCTCAAAATAAAGTTCCTGGATATCTCAAATTAAGTATTCCTTGCTTCTTCACCTTTATACCATCATATCTCTTATATGGCACACTCCATCTCAAAAACAATAAATAAACAAACTCCTAGGACTGATATTTTTTATCTTAAATCAAACAAAAAAAAAAACAAACAACCCTTTTGCCTTCCATCTTAAAATCAATACTAAGTATTGGTTCCAAAGCAGAAGAGCAGTAAGGGTTAGGCAATGGCGGTTAAGTGACTTTCCCCGAGTTACAACAGCTAGGAAGTGTCTGAATCTAGATTTAAATCCAGGACCTCCTGTCTCTAGACCTGGCTCTCTATCCAGTGAACCGCCTAGCTGTCTCCAGAATTGACTTTCTAAGCAATCTGTGTGTGGTTAGGCAGAATTCAAAGAGTAATCATGCAAGGTTTTTTCTATATTGAGCCATGGTTTGAGAGATGCATTAAATCCTTTCATTTATATTCAATAAAGCATACCACAAAGTCCCTGGAAGCTTGAATCATCTTTAAAATGCTCCAAAATCTTCTCTAAAAGTTCTATTGTCTTTTTTTAAGAAAACTCTTCTTTTGGATGGCAACTTAAAATACCACTGCTTTTTATTATGCTTTGATGTTCAGCAGAGGGGTACTGGCTTTTTCCTTTTCTCCTATTTCAAAAGGAAAGCTTTTAGGGGCAATGTGCCTTTCCTGGAAGCTAGGTAGAGCAGTGGCAGGAATTCTGAGTATGGAATGGGGAAGTCCTAAGTTCAATTATGGCTTCATAGTATGGCCCTGGCCAAATCACCTAACTTTCCTCCTCTGTAAAATGGGGTTAATGAGGATTGAATGAGATACAAATTATAAAGTGCTTAGCACAGTGCCTGCCATATAGTAAGCACTATAGAAATGTTAGTTATTATTGTTATTAATACACATCAAACAAGTATCTATTCATATAACCTCCTGGAGGGTATAACAACAATAACAACCATAACAACTATAACAACATTAACAGTAATTTGTATTTATATAACGCTTTGTGATCTGCAAAGCGCTACAAACATGATTTCGTTTTATCTTCACAAAAACCCTGAAAGATAGGTGCTATTATTGTCCCCATTTTACAGATAAGGAAACTGAGACAGAACTCCATAGAGTAAATCAGGTGCATTTTCATGATTAAGAGGGCTTGAAGGGGGCATTTTCTTTCTTCCTACCTTTCTATTTCTCTGTCTCTGTCTCTGGGTCTTTTTTTTTTTTCTCCAATTTTTCTGCAGAAATTGAGATCATAGAATGTTCATATTGAAAAGGATTATAGAGAGTGTTGATTCTGGTTCCCTCCTTCTGCAAATGAGACAAATGAGGTGGAGAGACATGAAGTGCTTGGCAGATAATAGACACTTAATAAATGATGGTTGACTGACATACCTGAGCAGATTCAGCAAATCAGTTGTAGGATGAGAATGAAGGGGAGAAACCCATGAAAATTTATCCTTTGAATTTTATAAGGGATAAGGTCCATCAAGGTGACCATTTGAGCTTATTAAATTCTAGGACTGATAAGAAAAGCTGGATCTTTCTCTTCAACCTATCTTATAGAATCAGATGCCAAGTATATATAAATACAACATCCACATGTATTCTTTTCATGGTGCTAATCATTCTTCAGAAGCTGATAAGAATGTAGCTGTATCTAGTTTATTAAATATCCATTATAAGAGGGCTGAAGAAACACTAAATTCTGAAACTCTGAATTTTGAATGTAACTAAAATTGACTGCTTCCGCCTGTCTTGAAGAAAAACCCAAAGAAATTGTAGAAAAGAATCTTTAAAAGATTGTAAAAATAAAACTTTTTAAATTAAAAAATAAATTAGAGACTACCATGATTAGTATGAATAATGTCTCCCCAGAAATGATCATATTATTTGAATTCTCAGTGCATATTTCCATTGGGCTGAATCCAATACCATGCTTATTTTGCATGTAATTAATCATAACTTCAAATAGTGTGAATTCAAATAACGCAACCATTTAAATGGGATCCATTATTCATGCTTTTCAAAGATGCCACGGTCATCCACTGATGCCAAGGCCATCCACTGTTTCCCAGGGCCTTCCCCAGATATATTGACTTTTTTCTTGTGACTGGACTTGAATGACTCTGGAACAGAGAGTGAGGTTTTGTGCAATTCTGCCTCACTTAGGATCCAATTTATGTGCAAGCCAAAAATTTACCCTGTGGTGTCATTGGTCCTCTTCAAAAATGAAGGACAGGATGGCGGCAGAGTAAGAAGCAGCTCTTAACCTCTCCTGACCGAAACATACAAAACTCCTCAAGGGGACATAAAAACAAGTCCAGATGAACGGAGGAACCCCACAACAGGGCACAGCATGGAAGGTACGTGGAATCGAGACATTTCCAGGCTATAAAGGGCTCTCACTCAATCGCGGGCTGAGCAACCGCCCCACCCCCACCCCCTCCACACTCATCTATAGCTCCGAACCCAGCTAAAAAGAAATAGGGCAAGTTTGGGGCACCCATCGAGTCATCAGCAGCTCCGGGACCGGTTCCTGAGAGCAGCTAGACTTAGGATCCCATTAAGTCAAAAAAAGCACGCGAAATCTGAGCGCGCGTGCCGGAGCAGGGCGCTGGGCGCAGAGAGTGCCGGCTGAGCAGAGGCGTGGGTGGAGGCAAACACAGCCAGGAACTAAAGCCTAAGTGGGGAACCAGTGCAGACGAGTATACGACTGTGGAAGCAGCGCCCTGAGACTTGTAAAGAAACCTCCAGCAGAGGATCAAGCAAGAGGGCCCACCAGGGGGCTTGACCTTGGAAAAAACCAGAACTCAGACCTCAGGAGCCAATAGATTGCGAACAGAACTGAGCGCGAGGATAAAGCTGAGAAGCTGCTGGGCTAATGATGGCTACTCAGCATCAGGAAGTTCAGAAGAGAAAGAATAATAACAAAAAGAAGACGTCTTTAACACTCGACAGCTTTTACACAGAGAAAATCCAGACAACCGAGCAAACAGAGGAGGAGAACAAACAAGCATCCGGACCCTCCTCAAATAAGGAAAATTCCTCACAAGCTATGGAAGAGTTCAAAACTGAGATTCTGAGGAAAATGGAAGAGATCTGGCAAGAAAATAACAGTTTAAAAGGTAGAATCTTGCAATTGGAAAGTGAGGCTCAGAAATCAAATGAACTGATAAGCAAATTGAACACTAGAAATGACCAGATTGAAAAGGAAAACCAGTCCCTAAAGGCTAGAATCGAGCAATTAGAAGCTAACGATCTCTCAAGACAACAAGAACAAATAAAACAAAGTCAAAAGACTGAAAAAATAGAAGGAAATATGAAATATCTCAATGAGAGAGTGACAGACCAAGAAAACCGGTCTAGAAGAGACAATTTGAGAATAATTGGTCTTCCAGAAAAACCAGAAATTAATAAAAACCTGGACTCCGTACTAAAAGAAATTATTCAGCAAAATTGCCCTGAAGTCCTACAACAAGAGGGCAATATAGACATCGAAAGGATTCATAGAACACCCACCATATTCGATCCAGAGAAGAAATCGGTTAGAAATATTATTGCCAAATTCAAAAGCTTTCAAGCAAAAGAAAAAATCTTACAAGAAGCCAGAAAGAGACAATTCAAATATCAAGGAGCACCAATCAGGATCACACAGGATCTGGCAGCCTCCACACTAAAAGACCGTAAGGCTTGGAATACAATATTCAGAAAGGCAAGAGAGCTGGGCCTGCAACCACGGATCAACTACCCATCAAAACTGACTATATATTTCCAGGGGAAAGTATGGGCATTCAACAAAATTGAAGAATTCCAGGTATTTGCACAGAAAAGACCAGGGCTGAATGGAAAGTTTGATATCGAACCACAAAAATCGAGAGAAACCTGAAAAGGTAAATAAGTTACAGAGGGAAAAGAAAGAAAACTTATAATTTTTAAATTTGCCTT
>NW_025377771.1:0-1323 GCF_016433145.1 Gracilinanus agilis
TTTTTTACCTAAGGGTGGAGAAAACTTGCTGCAGGGTAAAAAAAAATATGAGTAAAGCTCAGCTCAAGCCAAATCCCTTTGCATATGTTACCTTCCCCAGAGCCCCAGTATTCAAGCCACCAACCTCCCTGAGAGAATGGGTCCCTTGACTTAGTAAGAAGGTCCAATGTGTATATAGTTGAGTTTTTAGTCTCAGAGAGACTCTTGGACTTTGGAACTGGCTCATGCCATGCATTATGAGACCAGGTACTCTGTGAAAATAGGTACTAATACTTAAGACATTTAAGAGATTGCTAATGCTTCTATATCTCCTTGAATGTTTCCCAAAAAGCCTGTGGCAATAAATCAAATATGTGTATGATGCACTGGGCCATTCTATAGGAACAATCCCAAGAAAGACAGGGAGAAGAGAATAGGTTAATAGTGGGATGAAGAAAAACCACTGGAAAAGTACACCATGGTGGGGGCATTTCAAGATGGCAGAAAGAGGTGATTCATTTCTTAACTAAGGCCTATGATTCCAGATTTTATGTAAGATTAGAATGTACCATTTGGATTAAGTCATGGTCTCTCATGCTTCTGATAATCTACTGTAATAACCTTTTTCATTTGCACAAAATATTACTGGCATATTAATTTGCATTATCATCCTATTCTCACTGCATTCTCCAGGAATTACTCCTGGAATATTGTAGGGCAAAGACCTGGGACCAGGAAAGGCAGCCCAAATGGGAATAACAGAGCACAGCTGTGGGAGTATGCCTGCCTTTTATACAGACATTTTTTTTCAAATCTATCTATACTAGGAATAAGCTGCTTTCCTATAGACCTATAGTTTTCTTTCCTAGCTTTCTTTCTACTTAGGGGTAAGTTCTTTGTCCAATCTGTTTAGCTCCCTGGCCTCTTATACATAAGAAAATATATCACTGATCTCCTATCTCACTCTCCTGATTGATCCCTGACCTCCTATCCACAATTTGGCCTCTGATCTCCATGGGAACAGTTTCCTGGTCTCTTAGCTATATGTTCTTATTCACTACACTCCATTTATCATTCTTCTGGCAAGATGGATATAACTAGATCTGAGCTTTTATAAAACAAGAATACCAAAAAAAAGTTGTGCCCTGCCTTTAGAAGAGTAAAGGGGAAGTAATGTAAGGAGAGTAGTAAGAAATGAATGAGGAGAGAATGAATGCATGACAGGGGAGACAGAAAGAAATGGAAAAAGGTGGGAGGAGAAAGAGAAAGAGAGAGATGGAGAGAGAGGGAAGGGAGAAGAGAGAAAAGAGAGAGAGAGAGGGAGAGGGGAGGGGGGGAGGGAGG
>NW_025377772.1:0-2925 GCF_016433145.1 Gracilinanus agilis
CTTTATTTCTTTCTTTCTTTCTTTCTTTCTTTCTTTCTTTCTTTCTTTCTTTCTTTCTTTCTTTCTTTCTTTCTTTCTTTCTTCCTTTCCTTCCTTTTTCTTTCTTGCCTTCTTTCCTTCCTTTTCTTTCTCTCTTATTGTGAAAGGCATTAAAGCTTAAACTGCATGTATTTTCACCTGTGTGATACGATTAGTTGTCACCATGAAACAAGGAGGCACTTTCTGAAATTGGTTCATTTTAAAAAACAGAAAACATTGGAGATAAAAATCTCATCCTCACAGTTACCTACATATGCATCCTGGAAATTTTATCAACGGTGATGCAAGAAAAAAAAATATCCTGGCCATTTAGAAGAAAATGGGATTCAAATATTCAAGTATCTAAGGACACACGTATGAGCTGACACCTTAGAGATCAGCTAAGGATGATGCTGAAGAGGGCAGAGCAGGTCAACCAAAGAGGTTGTATTTAGATGGTGCCTATGCTCTTTGGGCAGGGAATGTTTGAGTTTAGAGGAAAAGAAAAACAGAAATTAGGAAACAGAGATTCCTCCCCCTCCCTTCATCCCCACCAAATAATCTCCAATACTGGTGGGACATCTGGTCTGATGTCTTTCATTTCCATCTTGCTGATTTGCCTGAATCCACAGCTGTTTCCCCAGGCCAGGCAGAGGTAGTTCTGTTCTTCTGGGGTGAAATGGGGAGTAGGGGGTTTCTACTTCATTTCTTCTCTCCTATTCCTTCACACCCTCATTTCTATCATCTATTTCTGGTTGAGGGAGATCAAGAGTCTTCGGGAGCCTGGGTACTGACCCATCTGGAGGGTGGAGAATGAGAAGCAATTTGGAATAGTGGATAGATGAGTAGTCTTGGAGTCAGGAAGACCTGAATCTGAGCTGGGTCTCTGTTTCCCAAGAGCAAGCCACTCAGTTTCTCACTCCCTGTATGAGACTTAAAAGTTACCCATCTGTTTTGGTGATAGCATTCTCTAGTTAAGATGAACTCAAAGGTACAGACCTCGGCTCTCCCTCAAAAAAAAAAAAAAAATAAAATGTGGCTATGTGGATGAAGCTAGTTTGGGTAAATGATATTTAGGCAGCTAGATGGCGAAATGGATAAAGCCTTAAGTCAAGAAGACCCGGGGGGGGGGCGGGGGCAGCTGGGTAGTTCAGTGGATTGAGAGTCAGGCCTAGAGACGGGAAGTCCTAGGTTCAAATCTGGCCTCAGACACTTCCCAGCTGTGTGACCCTGGGCAAGTCACTTGACCCCCATTTCCCACCCTTACCACTCTTCCACCTAAGAGCCAATACACAGAAGTTAAGGGTTTTTTAAAAAAAAGACCTTCCTGAGTTCAAATCTAGCCTCAGTTACCTACTATCTGTGTGACCCTGGGAAAGCCACTTAACTCTGTTGGCCTCAGTTACCTCCTTTGTCAAATAAGCTGGAGAAGGAAATGGCAAGCCGTCCCAAGTACCTTTGCCAAGAAAACTCTGAACATAGTCATGAAGAGTTGGGCACAACTGAAAAGATTGAATAACAAAATTTAGGACATGTGAAATGCTGATGAAATAAGAGAAATGCAAACAAATGTCCTAAGATCATAGACATAGAGCTGGAAGGAACATCAGCAGGCATTTAGTCTAACCTCTTATTTTCTTAAGACCAGGTAGGTGACACAATGATTAGAGAGTTGAACTTGACTTCAAATCCAGCCTCAGATACTTACTAGCTTTGTGAACTCTGAGAAAGTTACTTAACTTCTATCAGCCTCAGTTTCTTTATCTGTAAAATGGGGATAAAAATAAAAGTACCTCCCAGGGTTTTTGGGAGGATAAAATGAGATAACAAAGATAGGGTACTTTGCAAACTGTAAAGTGCTATAGAGATGTGAATTATTAGCTGTTCTAATTGTGACTTGCTCGGTCATATGGCAAAGCTGGGATTTGAACCTAGGTTTCTGACTTCTCATGCAATCTCTTTCCACTATATCTTGCTGCCTCTGTGTCTTTGAGGACCAATACTTATCCCTGACCTTTAATCATTTGGGAAGAGAGGGTAAAGGTTTCTTTGGGAACCAAAAATTTCTTTTTTTTTTTTTAAACTCCTAAGAATGCTTTATTGACCAAACAGATTAAATTATTTTTAAAGGGACAGCCCTAATAACATAAATTAATTTAGCCCTTTTTTCTTCCAGCCCCCAAACTTGGAAAGTATGAAATGATGTAATTTTTTATTTACTTGAACATATTTCAGTTATTAATAAAGGAACCAAAAATTTCAAGGGGCTACAAAGGCATCTTTCTGACACCCATAAAATCCCAGAAGCCAAATCAGACATCCGTTTGCATCTTAATATTAGTTTACTTTAAGGCAAAAATCTTCAATGAGAAAATTAAGCCAACAGTTTCCTCCTCACTGTAATAAAATGCAAACAGCCTGATCCTGCAACTTTAGAGTTAATGAATAAAGCCTATAGAAAAGGAAATCAAGTCATCTGATTCTAGCTCTTATTAAGTTCCCCCTGGCTCCAGCTTCAAGGGCCTGTGCTGTTGGTGGTGAAGAAACACCCTTTACCAATGCAAATAGCAACTCCTCTATGACTCACTCAATGAATAGAGAGTTGGAGAGTGTCTGTGACCTTTCCCTCATGGCTCATCAAGTGATGAGCATGTGTAGGATGGTTCTCAGGGAGCTAATGCCAGTTGGTTATCAGGGCCATTGCTTAGAACTTTACTGAACTGTATAGCCATGGAGAGCAGATGCTGACCAGAGATAGTCCCAGAGAACCCAGGGTTCTGATGTTCTGGTGCTTCCTATGAGGTTTTGGAGGAGGACTTTAGCTGAGGGATGATTCCTTTCCTCTTTCCTTTCCTTTCCTTTCCTTTCCTTTCCTTTCCTTTCCTTTCCTTTCCTTTCCTTTCCTTT
>NW_025377773.1:0-1177 GCF_016433145.1 Gracilinanus agilis
TCCCTTCCCTTCCCTTCCCTTCCCTTCCCTTCCCTTCCCTTCCCTCCCCTCCTCTCCCCTCCCCTCTCCCCTTACTTTCTGTCCTAATAACTACAGCTCTAAGATAGAAGGGCAGAGTCTAGGCAAATGGAGTTAAGTGATTTGTCCAGGATCCCACAGCTACAAAATGTCTCAACCAGATTTTTACCCAAGGACTCCCAACTCCAGGCTGGGTGCTCTATTCCCCCATGCCATGTGACTGCCCCTGAGTAAGAGAAAGTTTCTCAGTCACTTAATGTTTATAGGCATGGGAACCTTGTCATTTCATGAGCCATCTTTGTGATCCTGTTTGCTTACCCAGAAAGCTCAAGACCTGTACAAAGAACATTTGAGATTGCAGACAGGATCTGAGGGGTTGGTCAAGTAAATGAACAGTTAAGGGAAGAGAGGAGGAGAATTAATGTGACTACAAGGGGAACTATTTGTATCCTGTGAGTTTTAGAAGATTTTTGCTGAGACTTGAAGGAAGCCAGGAGATGTGGGTAAGTAGTGAGAGAATTCCAGGCATGAGGGACAGTCAATGAGAATACCCAGTGTCAGGGGCTGAATAATAGAGCCTAACTCTTACTTTATTGAGGGTTCTGATGGATTTTGCTTCCTTTTTAGAAAAACCCTATATTCCAACTAGCTTCCCAGTTTCATCAAGCAAGGAGGTGAAATCTCCAGTCAAGGTATGTTTAAAAAGAGAAATAGTTAGCACCAGCATTGGGGGATAGGGAGAAGAGATGGGTGGAGAGAGGAGGATCATGAAGGCCAGTTGGAAAGAAATTAGCACTGTAGGGAAAGTACTGGCAAAATTTTTTCTCATTGGGAAGGAGAGGAAGACACATAGGAGGTACTTAACCATTTGATAAATTAAGTTGAACCCCCATCCCCACTTGGTATTATTCAGAAGATGAGTTATTTTTGTTGTATATAAATAATATTGTATATAATATGATTTTTGTATATAAATAATGTTGTTATTGCTGAGGGGAGTGGGGAGGCAGCGATCTTAGGATCATAGATTTAGAGCTAGAAAGTACTTTATTTTTTTGTTTTCTTTTTTTTTTAACATTTATTAACATTTATTTTTTAGAAAGGTTAACGTGGTTACATGTTCATGTTCTTACTTTCCCCTTCAACCCCCCCGACTGAC
>NW_025377774.1:0-2195 GCF_016433145.1 Gracilinanus agilis
GGTATGTAGGAGAAGGCAGCTAAAACAGGTTTATTCCCAGAGGCTTGAGACAGAGGATACAGGGAGAAAACTAGGGCCAGTAAGAAATGTTTACGATTGACTGGAGGTTTGATCTTGTTAGTTTCAAAGTCTCTTGAGGGAGGAGTCAAGAGGGCCCCTCCCTGCCAGACAAACTGATGGCTTGAGGAAGTCTTGAGGTAGGTACTTCCTGCAAAGCTGGATGCCCCCAGTTCTTTCAAGAAATAAAAGAAAATGATTCCTTCCCATTTAGCCCTTGTCTTAATTTTCGACACAAGGATTCACCAAAGGGTTTGAATAGGTAATGAGGGGATTTTTAATACCAGGGTGAGTCAGAAGGGCAGAAGGGTTCAGGGTTTTCTAAAAGCTGCCATGGAGAGGGGTGATGGTGGGGGATGGTTTGCGGAGAGGTTTAGACAGGGAGAGTCTCGCTCTCCCAGTCAGGAAGATTTGACTGCCTTTTAAGTAAAGGCTCTATCAAATCATTAAAATTAGGGGTAACTTATTTGAGGATACTCTACTAGCCTATAGAAACTAAACCCACAATGTCTAATCACCAAGCCCTCCCTTCCACCAAAGACCCAAAGGAAATTCAGGGAAGGGGAGGGATGGAGATGGGAGATCAGGGAAAGAGGTCCAGAGAAATGAGATAGGTCCAAAATTTCCCCGAGACAAAATAAGCACAGGCTAAGGCCAAAGCAAAGCCAAGCTGAAAGGATAAAGCAAAAGCCTCCAGCCACAGGGAAAACCAGAAGGTAAAAGCCCCATCAGTTGGAACTTCACCTTTATTTACAGTTTTAAGTTCTAACTGTCTTTCGGGAAGATTCTAAGATGTGTGAATGACTTTTTGTGACCTTTAGAAACTATAGAAGTAAAAAGTTTCTGTTACCCACCTTGCATTACTTGGTCTACTTAAAAAATCCTAGAGAATCAACTAAAAAGCTAGTAGAAATAATCAACAACTTTAGCAAAGTTGCAGGATACAAAATAAATGCACATAAATCATCAGCATTTCTATATATTTCATACATATCACAGCAGCAAGTGGTAGAAAGCGAAACACCATTTAAAACAATATAAAATACTTAGGAATCTATCTACCAAAACAAACACAGGAATTATATGAACATAACTACAAAACACTTTCCACACAATTAAAACTAGATCTAAACAAATGGAAAAAACAATAATTTCTTATGCGTAAGATGAACCAACATAATAAAAATGAACATTATACCGAAATTAATTTACTTATTTAGTACCATACCTATCAAACTACCAAAAAAAGTTTTTACTGAATTAGAACAAACTATAACAAAGTTTATTTGGAAGAACAAAAGATCAAGAATATCAAGGGAAATAATGAAAAAAATGTAAAGGAAGGTGGCCTAGCAGTTCCAGATACTAAGCTATACTATAAAGTAGCAGTCATCAAAACAATATGGTAGGGGCTAAGAGATGGAAAGGAGGATCAGTGGAATAGACTTGGGGAAAGTGACGTCAACAAAACAGAGTATGATAAACCCAAAGAGCCTAATTTTGGGGACAAAAATCCCTATTTGACAAAAACTGCTGGGAAAATTAGAAAACAATATGGGAGAGATTAGGTTTAGATCAACATCTCACACCCTACACCAAGATAAATTCAGAATGGGTGAATNATATATACTTGTCAGATCTCTGGGAAAGGAAAGATTTTAAAACCAAGCAAGACTTAGAAAAAATTACAAAATGTAAAATAAATAATTTTGATTATATTAAATTAAAAAGGTTTTGTACAAACAAAAGCAATTCAACCAACATCAGAAGGGAAACAACAAATTGGGAAAAAATCTTTATAACAAAAAATTCTGACAAAGGTCTAATTACACAAATATGTAGGGAGCTAAATCAATTGTATAAGAAATCAAGCCTTTCCCCAATAGATAAATGGGGAAGGGACATGAATAGGCAATTTTAAGATAAAGACATCAAAACTATCAATGAGCACATGAGAAAGTGTTTTAAATCTCTAATAATTAGAGAAATGCAAATCAAAACAGCTCTGAGGTACCACCTCACACCTAGAAGATTGGCTAAAATGATAGCAGGGAAGAGTAATGAGTGTTGGAGGAGATGTAGAAAACTGGGATATTAATGCACTGCTGGTGGAGTTGTGAACTGATCCAACCATTCTG
>NW_025377775.1:0-9114 GCF_016433145.1 Gracilinanus agilis
CTTCCTTCCTTCCTTCCTTCCTTCCTTCCTTCCTTCCTTCCCATCTTGGCCACTTACTGGCCATGTGACCTTTATCAAGCCACTTTCTTTTTCTGGGATTCAGTTTTCTCAATTATATAAATGCCTAGAATGACTAGATGGTCCTTCCTAACTGTGAAAGCTTTGTGAATCTATAACTTCCTGTAACATAACTAAAACTTCATTTCTCAAAGGAAGCCTTTCCTGGCTGTCTCTGCTTAACTCTGTTGACTCCTCTATTCTGCATTGTCCTCTATACTTCCAAGTTCAATTAATTCTCCCATTTGAATCTGAGAATTTCCTGTTCCCATGATTGCTCATTTTGGGAGGTGACAAAGGCAGTGGGGAAATCTTTGCTTTGGTACTCAGGAGACCTGAATTCTAGTCCTGACCAGCTATGCCACTTTATTAAACTCTAACTTAATTTCCTCATCTCTCAAATGGTGATCATACTACCTGCCCTATGGAGCTGATGAGGTTGAGATGAAGGGAAAAAATCCACCAAGAGAGCAGATGCAAGTGTTTGAAAAGGTCGAAGGTGTTATGTAAATAGACTTTGTTATCTTTTTAATATCCCCTTTTGGGCTCATTCCCTTAACTCTCATTTGTATAGGTGGGGCATATTCAAAGACTGGATGACTCTTCCTACTGGGGTTCTAGGGGTAACTCTGAAGGCAGAGTTTCCTCCTAATGAGCTGGTGTGTTTCCTACTGATTATCAGTCAATGACCTCAAATAACTTCCTGCAGAAGTGTTAACTAAGAGAATGGTAAGAATAGCAATGATGAAAACATTCCACTCCAAACGCAGGGGTGTATTCTTCCTTTGCTCACATAAGGTCCATGTGGAGAATGGACTCAAATTTAAATTCCACTGGTAGTAAGGCATAAGGGTAGAGAACATTTGTGGTAAAAAGGTATATTATGATCACTGGCCTAGAAATCCATTCTCTTTTTATAACCTTCATGAAGTTCACCATTTGTTATTCAGTCGTGTCTATCTTTTTTTTTAAAAGAACCCTTAATTTCTGTCCTTGTAACAACTCTAAGACAGAAGAGAAAAGGTTAGACAAACAGGATTAAGTGACTTGCCCAGGGTCACACAGCTTGGAATATTTGGACCCTGGTTCTCCTGATTCTAGGCCTGCTCCACTATCTGCTGCCCTAGTTGTGTTTAACCCTTAGTGAGCCCCTATGGGGTTTTCCTGGCAAAAATACTAGAGTGGTTTGCCATTTCTTTTTCCAGTTCGTTTTATAGATGAGGAACTGAGGCAAGAAGGGTTAAATGATTTGCCCAGGGTCATTCCATTAAGTAAATTCGAGGCTAGATTGGAACTCTGGAAGATAAATCTTCTTGACTTCAGGCCTGGTACTTTATCCACTGCACTGTCAAGGCTCTTCTGCTGGACAGGATGATCTGTTAGTCTAGGTTTCTCCACTTGCTACAGGGCTCTTCTTCATTTATCTAGCTTCCTTTGTTTTATTTTGATATCCAAAGCACAGTTAATCCTCTCAAATAAATTAAGGACTTCTTCACACATATTATCAAACGAGGTATTGTTTATGAAAGTGCTTGGTAAAGTGCTTGGCATGGAGTAGGTCCTTTATAAAGGTTTATTTCCTTCCTTCATCATGCCTACTTTACATTTTTGACTTGTTTCACTGGGCCTGTTCGGGTCTTAGTGATTATGTTAATTGGGGCAGGTCAGAGCCCTCACCCTTCTCCTTCCATTGGTCTGTGATTTCATTGAGCCGGGCACTCCTTTCCTCAGAGGAGAGAGTAACAGTTTCACGCTCTCATTCTGTTCAACACCCTGACACGAGAGCGTAGATTTCAAACTGGAAGGGACTCTATTGCTCATCTAGTCCATCTCCCTCATTTTATATATAAGGAACCTGTAACTTAGAGACATTAAGTGCTCAAAAATCAAACAAATAGGAAGTAGAGGAATCAAGGTTTGAACTTGAGGTTTGAACATTAGACTCCAAATCCATCCTGGGTACAAATCTGGCCTCAGACCCTTCCTGGCTGTGTGACCCTGAGCACTAGTCACTCAACCCTGATTGTGTAGCCTTTGCTGTTCTTCTGTCTTAGAATTGATACAAGGCGGAAGGTAAGGATTTAAAAGGAAAAAAAAATATTGAAATAATGCCTTTAGGTCAAGTGAAGAAACACTCCCTTAAAAAAATTCCACTGAATCCTGCTGTCTATATCCCTTACTCAAAAGAGTCCTGTCCAACATGGTAGAAAACTTTTCTCTAGATCTCTTAACATTGTCTACTGATGATTGATACTGATTACTGATCAATGGAGTATGTGAAATATCCACTGGTTATTCCTTCTTTGTATCATTTGATTGGTCAACCTTCTTTCCCATTCACATATCATTATAATGATATATCCTGTAGGCTGTGTTTCTGCACAGGTTTTCATTGATGATATTCTGTGGCCTATTCACATCCATTATGTTCTTCTTCATTGTTCTTTTGTTGTCTCTTTAATTCCTCAGAGGCTGTGATATTCTATAGCTTACAGCCATTCAACAACACAGGAACAATATTAATATTAAAAATATGGGCCTTTGTTTCTAGGAAATTTTTATCTGGGGAAAGCACCACAAATCACACCAATAAGAGGCTTGAATAACACTCTCATCTGAAGATGAAAGTGAGAAAAAAGGCAATTAGGAAGGCAATCACTCAATCTATCATTGGGTAGCTTAGTATTATAACTAATTAAACTCATTAACTAGATACTAAGTTTTGATGTTTCTCCATTACTCATAGATGACAAGTGTTATCAGTGCCCTCTGCATATGGCGCCATAGACAAAGCCCTGGTATCCCCACCCTAATTATGGATCTAATAATCTGGAAGGTAGGCATTCTTCCTCTATTTAGTTTTTGTAGTGGAATACAAGGTTGAATTCCTTTGAATGATTGTGTATCTTATTTATAAGGCCTTGTAATGCCTGGTGCTTGATTTAATTAGCGCAATGTCATTTATAAACATTTGGGAAATCTTACCAGCTATAGAAAATTCTTACTTCTGACTTCTAGATCATGTGACCAGTAAACTGGAAGAGTAAACAGCTTCTCTGCTCTCTACTAATTCTCAAAAAAAACCATCAAAAGAGGAATTATGTACAAGATATAAAGCAAATATGGTTGAATCCATAGGACAAGAAAGATAGAAACCCAATAAATTTATTACTTCTTCTTCAAAGGAGCAGATCCAAAGAGCAGAGACTCCAAAGAAGAACTCCAAAGGAGAAGCCTCAAGGAGAATTCCCTTGGACAGGAAGTTCAGGACTTTTTATAGTCCTTTCTCCATTTCACTTCCTATCATCCTTCTCCTTGTAGTCTTTCAATTTGCCTATCACTGGGGTTGGGGTGGGGTGGCACAGTGGCCTCTGGAGTTGTCATCTACTCTAGCAAGTGACTTGTGAACTCTCATACTTAGTGACTGGTAAGGTACTAAGTAGGGATACTTAAGTTTTTTATTGATTAACTTAAAAGAAGTAATTATTATTTATTACTTATTAAGAGAAGCAATAAATAAAAATTAAGTAATAAATGAACACTGGAAAACATTAAACTTTAATGCAGCATTGATTGAGTGCTTGGAGGCAGGAAGATAAGAGTTCAAGTCCAGCCTCAGACACTTACTAGCTTTGTGATGCTGGTTAAGTTATTTAATCTCTCTTGGGCTCATTTTCCTTACCTATGAAATAAGAATGATAATAATACCTACCTCCTAAGGTTGTTGTATGATAAAATGAAGTAATATTTGTAAAGTGCTTAGGGCAGTAGTAGATGCTATATAAATGTTAGCCATTTATCATTATTGTTGTTGTTGTTGTTGTTGTTATTGTTATTATTGCTCTGCCTCCCTACCCCACCAGCCTTCATGCTCTGGCATGGATGTACAAACTGACTCATGGACTTATCTGGGACCTACACAAAAAGTCCCCTGCTGCTGCAGACACTTTTCAAGCATCATTCCCAACCCCCTTCCCATCCCCCATCCCACTGATGTACATGTGGCTGCACTGAACCTGAAGGAAAGGGACAGGCTTATCTTCTCAGAAGTGACTTATGGAAGATATCAAGGCCAGTAAAACTAAATTCTACAATATGGGAGGAAGCTGAGGCAGGTAAAAGAATAGACATGTCTACCTACCAGCAAAAGAGAGGACTTTGCATGTAGGAATATAAAGAGAAAAGGCTGAAATACCAAAATTTCAAGATAAAGAGAATTAAACCAAAATAGAGTACAAGGAGATTAATCAACAGAAAAGATATTAAAATTCAAAGGAAGAATGAAATTAAAAACCTCTCTTAAATGTCATGAGACAAAGGAAATGGAATCAATGTCTAATGAAACACAGATCCTCTGAGAATCTCAAAAAAGCATAGACTAACAACAAGGTATTGTATAATGGTTCAAAAGAGAAGTGAAAACCTTAAGAAAAGGAACTAGAAGGGGGGAGATGTTAGAATTTTAGCCTTTATAGAGGAAATAATAAGCAGATTGAAAAAAATGAATCTACAGTGGTGAATTTCTCCAAAGAAGTTAAAAAAAAGGATAGTTAGTTTAGAATGCAAAAATATTGAAGTGGAGGATAATTAAGAAGAAGAGAAAGGGCAGCTAGGTGCCTCACTGGATAGAGAGCTAGGTCTGAAGACTGGAAGTTCTGGGTTCAAATTTGACTTCAGTTACTTCCTAGCTATGTGACCCTGTGTAAGTCATTTAACCCCCATTGCCTAGCTCTTACCACTCTCCTGCCTTGGAACCAATACACAGTATTGATTCTAAGATAGAAGATAAAGGTTTTTTAAACAAAGGAGAAAAGTGAGGGTAATAATGTTAAAAAAATGCATGACCTCTATAAAAAGCAAAACCCATTGATTTTGAAGACAGGAAGACAATTTCAGATTCATAGGTTTCCTGGAAGAACATGACAAAGTGAAAATCTTGAATATCATATTGCAAGAAATAATACAAGAAAACCATTCTGAACTTCTGAATACAGAAAACAAAGCATTGGTCAAAAGAAACTAGTTAAGATTCTTGGAAAGAACTTAAGATACTGAATGGTTATATTTGGCAATTCTAGTGACAAACCCTATTCCAAATGTTTTTTCATAGGACATCCTCCTGGACAATGGCAAATACTTTTGGCAAGCATACACCTCCCTGTTTTATGCCTAGCTCGATATTAATAAACAGTAGGTTATCAAGCAAAGTCATTTTTGTTTCATTTTTTAAAGAATCTTTCATTATTTTCACACATGCACAAGGGGATACCTTGTTGTCAGACTTTGCTTTATGGAATCCAGTAATAAGCTCAGTGGGATCTTGTATTCGCTACACCTTTCATGTGACTGTCAGACTATAATAATGTTTGCTATTATAGAATATCATTATGAAAGCCTTATAAATGTAAAAGATGATGATTAGGACTCAAGTGTTGGTTGTTAATTACTGATGTGACTGCTGTTTGCAGTAGAAAAAGTCATGGAGAATGCCACAAAAACTCAGGATGATTCCCACCAGCTATGTCCTTTTTCTCTGACTTTTGGCATAGCATTGTTCAAGAACATTCCAAATAGCAAGGTGTGAAGATTTGTTAAGATTGATATTGAGCAAAGAAAACTTTTTTGAATTTGTTGCTAGGGTTTTAGCATTTAGCTCAGGTTGGGATGCTAGTCAGTCTCAAAAAATCCAAAGCCATAAATCATGATTTCAGAAATGATTCATCTTTGGCAGGTACACTTTTTGTGGAGCTACCAAGAGTCCTCTACTGTCAAAAGGAACTGGCTTTACCATTTACTAGTTATATGTCTTTGAGCAAGCTACTTAATTTCCCTTGGACTCTGTTTTCTCATCTGTGCAATGATGGTGTTAGGCTAAGTGATTTCTAAAGTCTTGAACTCTCCATCTCTAAAATCTATGATCCTGGAAAGGCAGTGAGAAGTAGAGAGAAGAAAGGGAGCTAGCCTTGGAGCTAGGAAGAGCTAGGGTCAAGTCCAACCTTTGATACAAACTAGGTGACTCTGGGCAAGTCACTTAACTTCTAAGCATCATAAGAACCTCTCTAAGATTATAAATTACAATGAAAGTATTGACCTTTCTTGGTAGAGGAAGTTTCTTCTTTTTTTAAAAAACCCAATACGGGGTATTGGTTCAAAGGCAGAAGAGTAGTAAGGGCTAGGCAATAAGGGTTAAGTGACTTGCCCAGGGTCACACAGCTAGGAAGTGTCTGAGGTCAGATTTGAACCCAGGACCTCCTGTCTCTAGGCCTGACTCTCAATCCACTGAGCCCCCCAGCTGCCCTGGAGTTTTCTTCTTTTGAGAGTTCCCTATATTAATTAATGAAATCAGAAGTCTAGTCTCTATCTGGTAGTTATCCTAGGATACTTTAAAAGATCCAGAAGGAGACAAAATAAAATACTTAAGAATCTATCTTCAAGACATACACAAGAATGATACGAACACAACTATGAAACACTTTCCACACAATTAAAACTAGATCTAAATGATTGGAAAAAACATCAATTGCTCATGAGTAGGACGAGCTAACATAATAAAAATGACCATTCTACCCAAATTAATTTACCTATTTAGCGCCATACTTATCAAACTACCAAATTTTTTTTTTTACTGAATTAGAAAAAACTATAACAAAGTTCATTTGGAATAACAAAAGATCAAGAATATCAAGGGAAATAATGAAAAAAAATGTGAAGGAAGGGGGCCTAGCGGTACCAGATATTAAACTATATTATAAAGCAGCAGTCATCAAAACAATATGGTACTCAGTTCCGGGTTAAGATGGCGGCAGAGTAAGAAGCAGCTCTTAACCTCTCCTGACCGAAACACACAAAACTCCTCAAGGGGACATAAAAACAAGTCCAGACGAACTGAGGAACCCCACAACAGGGCACAGTGTGGAAGGTACGTGGAATCGAGACATTTCCAGGCTATAAAGGGATCTCGCTAAATCGCGAGCTGAGGAACCGCCCCACCCCCACCCCCTCCACACTCATCTATAGCTCCGAACCCAGCTAAAAAGAAATAGAGCAAGCTTGGGGCACCCATCGAGTCATCAGCAGCTCCGGGACCTGTTCCTGAGAGCAGCAAGACTTAGGACCCCATTAAGTCAAAAAATGCACGTGAAATCTGAGCGCGCGCCGGAGCAGGACGCTGGGCGCAGAGTGCCGGCTGAGCAGAGGCGTGGGTGGAGGCAGACACAGCCAGGAACTAAAGCCTAAGTGGGGAACCAGTGCAGACAGGTATACGACTGTGGAAGCAGTGCCCTGAGACTTGTAAAGAAACCTCCAGCAGAGGATCAAGCAAGAGGGCCCACCAGGGGGCTTGACCTTGGGAAAAAACCAGAACTCAGACCTCAGGAGCCAATAGATCGCGAACAGACACTGAGCGCGAGGATAAATCTGAGAAGCTGCTGGGCTAATGATGGCTACTCATCAGCCTCAGGAAGTTCAGAAGAGAAAGAATAATAATAACAAGAAAAAGAAGTCTTTAACACTCGACAGCTTTTACACAGAGAAAATCCAGACAACCGAGCAAACAGAGGAGGAGAACAAACAAGCATCCGGACCCTCCTCAAATAAGGAAAACTCCTCACAAGCTATGGAAGAGTTCAAAACTGAGATTTTGAGGAAAATGGAAGAGATCTGGCAAGAAAATAACAGTTTAAAAGGTAGAATCTTGCAATTGGAAAGTGAGGCTCAGAAATCAAATGAACTGATAAGCAAATTGAACACTAGAAATGACCAGATTGAAAAGGAAAACCAGTCCCTAAAGGCTAGAATCGAGCAATTAGAAGCTAACGATCTCTCAAGACAACAAGAAAAAATAAAACAAAGTCAAAAGACTGAAAAAATAGAAGGAAATATGAAATATCTCAATGAGAGAGTGACAGACCAAGAAAACCGGTCTAGAAGAGACAACGTGAGAATAATTGGTCTTCCAGAACAACCAGAAATTAATAGAAACCTGGACTCCGTACTAAAAGAAATTATTCAGCAAAATTGCCCTGAAGTCCTACAACAAGAGGGCAATATAGACATTGAAAGGATTCATAGAACATCTGCGGCATTCGATCAAGAAAGGAAAACACCAAGAAATATCATTGCAAAATTCAAGAGTTTCCAAGCAAAAGAAAAAATCTTACAAGAAGCCAGAAAGAAACAATTCAAATATCAAGGAGCACCAATCAGGATCACACAAGATCTGGCAGCCTCAACACTAAAAGATCGCAAGGCGTGGAATACAATATTCAGAAAGGCAAGAGAGCTGGGCCTGCAACCACGGATCAACTACCCATCAAAATTGACTATATATTTCCAGGGGAAAGTATGGGCATTCAACAAAATTGAAGAATTCCAGGTATTTGCACAGAAAAGACAAGGGCTAAATGGAAAGTTTGATATCCAACCACAAAAATCGAGAGAAACCTGAAAAGGTAAATAAGATATAGAGGGGAAAGAAAGAAAACTTATAATTTTTAAATTTGCCTTTTTAAGGGCCTCAGTGAGATCTAATTATCTGTAATCCTATGTAGAGAAATGTTATGTATAATTCTCTGTAGTGAACTCTATTCACTATTATAGTAATCAGAAGAATAATTTACAGGGTGAGGGTGGAACACTAAATAATCTAAGATGGCGTGGGGGATGGGAAAGAGGGGGTAAATAGCAGGGGACACCAAGAGAAAATTGAATGAATAAGAAAATAGAATATTCTATTACACACAAAGAGGGCATGGGAGGGAGAGGGGACAAATACTATTATAAGAAGGAGAGGAAGAGAGCATTAAGAGGTAATAATCAAACCTTACTCTTAGTGTAATCAACCTGGAGAGGGAAGAGTAGCTAAACTATCCATTGGGAAATAAAACTCTTATCTAACCCTTCTGAGAAGGCTAGAAGGGATAAACCAAGGGGAGCAGGGGAGTGGGGAGGGGAAAAAAAGGGAGGGGAGAAGGGGGAGGGAATTCATAAGGCTTTTCAAAACAAAAAGGGAGGGTGAAATAAGGGAGGGGGTAGAAAGGGAAGTTAATCAAGGGAGGG
>NW_025377776.1:0-12912 GCF_016433145.1 Gracilinanus agilis
CTCCTCCTCCTTCTTCTCCTTCTCCTTCTCCTTCTCCTTCTCCTCCTCCTTCTCCTTCTCCTTCTCCTTCTCCTCCCCCTTCTCCTCCTCCTACTCCTCCTCCTACTCCTCCTCCTTCTCCTCCTCCTCCTCCTTCTTTAGAGATACTGGTATGATTTGACTTTTCCATCTCTAGCTCATTTTTTTTTCAAATGAGGAACTAAGGTAAAGAGAGTAAAGTGACTGGCCCAGGGTCACACATCTAATAAAGTATCTGGGACTGAATTTGAACTCATGAATATGAGTCTTCCTGATTCCAAGCCCAGTGCTCTAGATTTCTATATTGTGAGCTGTTGCACATACAGGGAAAAACATAGTATAAACCGACAGCATTCCTACAATGAAGCTGAAGCAGACAAAGTGGCAATCCTAATCCCAGGAGGGGAGTAAGGAGACATTCTGGTAGAAAGCAATGGAGGATTCTACTGGAGAAAAATATGGCATGGCAGACTGAGATGCTAAAATATAAACAGCATAAGATTTTTCAAAGAAGATTATAGCAGCAAGTCAAAGAGAGTTCTTGATGTGTGCACACATTGTTGATCAAGTATTAGTCAGTCTTTTCAGCCATGCCTACATTCATAAATAATATCTCCTTCATATAGGAAGGAATAGAGGTGGGCAAATTGTAAAATGGAAGCATTCTAAACCCTGAGGTCGGTATGTGCTTGTCATTGTGAATGTGGAAACCACTTAGTGAGCGTAATGTTTGCTAAGTGCATAGCTCTATATATAACATTAAAATTCTATGTAGAGGCAAGTAAAGTGCTTGGGGGTCCATGTGGACAAAAATTACTCAGTGTAATGCATGGTCATTATTACTAGTAAAAACGAAGTAGAGGCCACTGCCTCCTAAAATGCCCTTAATGATCAGACGTTTGGAAACCACAGTCCTTGATCAAGTAAATATAAATCATAATAAGTGCTATTCATAGACAACTAAGTCATATACTTAGAAAGAAAAGCCAGCCTTCCCTCCCTCGATATTTTTTGTCATAGTTCTGAAATGTCAAATGGCGTTATTATTTTTTTAAGTCCTGTATAAAATAAGCAAGAGTGACCAGTGAACTACCTTAGCCTAACAGTGAGACAAAGAAGCAAAACAACAACTTTCTTATGTTTTCCAAGTGACCTAGATTTATTCTTCCTCTTGTTTCTCCATTTTGTTAAATGTGAAATATAGATATCCTATGATCAAACAATCCCTCAATTAATAAGTAACCATTTATTAAATACCAACTATGTGCCAGACACTATGTTAGGAGCTAGGGATACCAAGGTGGGGAAGGGAGGACAATATGTCCATTTAGCCTCCCTTCCCCACTTTTGTATCCATATAAGTGTGTATATAGATGCATATAAAGTCAATGGAAGGTACACTGGCAAGGAAGGTTCCTGAGGCAGGGGAAGGGAGAGGGAGAGGACCAGGAAAAGCTTCCCTTAGAAAATGGTATCTGTAATGTCTTATCCCAATGATTATCTCCAATTTATAGTCTTGATCTTGTTTGTTCATAATTGTTTGCAGTTTATCTCTCCCAATGAAGTGTAAACTCCTTTAAAGCAGGAATTTATTTTGTTTTTGTTTTTCTTTTGTTTGTTTTGCCTTTCTTTGTATCATCAGAGCTTAGCACAGTGCTTGACATCTGGTGGATACTTGAGCTCATTTCTTTTGCAACTCCTTTCCCTACCTCTTGTACTCTCCCACTGCCCAAGCCCTGGAATCTTCTGTGTCCTTCATGGTAGACACAATTCCTGCTTCTGGTTTTTCAGTTAAGTGGACATTTCTGAGACCAAAGAACTCCTACTATTGAGATTACACCCCTCTCCCCCACCCCATTTCTGGGAAGGTTGGTTAGTCCTGTGTCCAATCAACAGTCAATTTTGTAGCTAAGAACCTCACTCCCAAACCTGCTTGAACTCTGAACCATACCAGCCTTGAGACACAAGAAGAAGGTAAGATGTTTAGCTCTCCTGGAATGTGAAATGCTGAGGAGAAAAGTTCAGAAGAATGTGAAGCCTAGAAAGGATTGAACTGATGACTCAAACTTCTTTGATTAATAATACAACATTAATTATAGCTATCTAGTGCTTTAGAGGAGGAAACACACAAAAAAATAATAACCTATCCCTATAGTAGTGTCATAGTTAATCACATTCATGCCTTGAAAGTAATAGATCTTGAGTGCAGCTAGGTAGCACAGTTGGTAGAGTGCTAGGCTTGGAATCAGGGGGCCATGGGTTCAAATCTGGATTCAGACATTTCCTAGTTGTGTGGCCCTCACTTAACCTCAATTGCCTAGACCCTACCACTCTTCTGACTTAGAATTCATGCTAAAATAGAAGGTAAAGATTGAAAAAAAAGAAAAGGATAGATCTTTTCCATTCTCAGTGCTTTTAGAAAACAGAATACAGACAGCAAGCATTGGCAGGTGAGGGAAGGGAGGTAGACCCAACAATACTAAGACACCACAACAGAAAGGATTGGTGGTAAGAAGCACTATTTCAACAAGGGAATTATACAAAGGAAATATATCAGAAGTGTGATCAATAAAAACAAAAAAGCTGATTGATGAAGAGTAATGAAAACAAATTGACTGATTTATTGCTACTTCATGAGTTCCTTCCAGAAGCTCCATGGGTGGAAGGCCTCAGATTAGCTATCCTTCATTTTCTGGACTTTGCTACCATAACCCCAACCAGATGTCTTTCCCTCATCCCTTTCTAAAACCCTTTTATGTGTTATTGTCTCTCATTAGAATGTAAGCACCTTGAGAGCAGGGACTGCTTTATTGCTTGTGTTTGTATTCACAGCATTTAGCACCATGCCTGGTATACAGTAGTACTAAATGGTTTTTGATTTATTGATTAATTAAAAGAAAGAACCACTTTATCAGACAAATATATCCCACTGTGTAAAATTCCTTTGAAAATAATTAAGATTCTCAAATCTTTTGGTCTCAGGACCCCATTACAATGTCACCCCCTCTTTTTTTAAACTTTTATCTTCTGTCATAGAATCAATACAAAGTATCATTTTCAGATAGGCAGAAGAGCAGTAAAGGTCACACGTCTATGTCTGAGACTAGCTTTGACCCTAGGATCTCCCATCTCCAGGTCTGCCTCTCTATCCACTGAGCAACTTAGCTGCCCCTGGGCCCATTACATTCTTAAAAAGTATTGAGAAACTCCTAAAAAGGTTTTGTTTATGAAATTTACATCTGTCAAAGTTTACCATATTAAAAATTAAAACATCATAATTATGAAAATGGTTTTGACCTCATGGACCTGCTGAGTCTAGGGGACCCCATGAGTCAGATCACACTACAAAAATTACTTATCTAAACCCAAATAAATTCAGATAACTCAAAGTTACTCCCATCCTTATATACTCTAACACCCTAATCCCTTATACACATCACTTTCCACTTATCCCACCTCAAAAAATGGCCCCAATGGGCAATGATGGAAATAGAGCTTTACAGGACAATTGATTTCTACATTACCTTATTACATTTTCTACTAATTCCCACCATATATGCACCATAATGGAAGTTGGTAGGGGTGGGGAGAAGAGCTGTGGAGATTTCCAAGTAGTAAGTAACTGTGGGAACTGTCTTCTTGCCACAGCATCAGACCTAAAACACTTGTCCCTCACATTTGGTCTTACTTAACTGAAAAGTGAAGAGGAAAAAGGGAAGCCTCTTGGGGGCTCAGGAGACACGTTTTACTAGCCTGCCAGACAGGAAAGGGATAATTGAGGCCAGATATATTTATCCCCAGATACTTACTGGCCCATAGAAGGAATCTCTTGAGCCAAGAATTGGAAATGTGCTCCCCCAAAATAATGTTAAATGGCAGCAACACTAGGCTTAATGGATGGGAAATGGTATAACACTGACCTCAGGCTGGGTTGTGGTTTTGGATAAAAGTATGCTAACCAAGCGCTGATTGATAGTACAAACACATTCTATACCATCAGAACAAGAAATACATCAGAAAGATAGATATGTCAAGCCATAGTAAGGAGAGAAACTAAAACCAATATTCTTCATTCTTAAGAATCGATTAGTTATGGACAGAGTAATAAATCTATTCCAGTGTGTGGTCTTGCTTAGGGATGAAATTCAGTTCTGAAGCCTCACACTCAAGAACACCTTAAATACGATTCTAGAAAGGCTTGTTCTTAGGGTCAAGTGAAAATATTTTTCTCCCTGTATGGGTGAAAAATAAAGATGTATATGGCTGCCATATTCTGTTTTCCAGGATAATTTGGAGGGAGCATTCTTGGATATTCTTTATATTCTCTTCGGAACTTCTACCAGTGCCAGGGGCTATGTAGAGATGGATGTGGGTCTTATTTCTTCTACAACTTGGGTTATATGATGAGGATGAGGGGATCTGTTTCTCTTCCATTCCTCTCTTCCTAATCTATAAGGCAAATATTAAATAGTGAATATCAAATTCTTTTTATTTTTATCAATACATATTTCTTTTCCCTCCCTCCAATTCACCCTGACTAAAAAAAAGAAAGAAATGTATGTCTCATTCTACATATGAATTCCATCCCCTTTCTGCCAAGAAGGAGCTAACATTTTTCAGCATTGGCAACATCTTTGCCTGACCTCACGAAATCCATTTAAGTAGGTTGGAAATCAGACCAAATCCTATCTGTGGCCTACATTGAGACCCTGTTTTCATTTCTGTGGGGAAAAAATGGAGAAATTTGTCCTTAATACGTTTTAGGAGAAAAGATAATATTTTTAGGATTTAGAGCTGGAGGAATCCTCAGAGGTCATAAAGCCAAGGGACTGAAGTTCATGGAGTTCAGATTCTGTATTTAATGTCTGACTTGGGGCAAAACCCTTAACCAGTTCGAGTTCCATTTTCTTTATACCTATAATGATGTAATTGTACTAAGTAATCTTCAAGGTCCTTTTCAGCAAATCAATATGAATAATAATATCAGTAATAGCTAGCATTTTAAATAATATTAATTATTATAGCACTTTAAGTCTTTGATAAATAATACCTTGTTTTATACCCACAACCCAATAAGGCAGGTGCTTTATAGTTATCTTTACTTATTACTTATTATTATATATTACAGATAAAGAAACTGAGGCAAACAGAGGTTGAGTGACTTGGAAAAGTAACACAACTAGTCAGTGTCAGGAATCATATCTGAACAGAGGTCCTCCTGGTTCCAGGTCCAGTGCTCAATCCACTGTGCTGCTTAGGTCCCTAAATCCTATGGTTCTATAGTCTGTGAAACATGAACAATATCTCTATCAATAATGGGTAAAAAGATATGTTAGCATGGACATTGTAACACATTGCCCAAAAGCTGGTGATAAAGCTGGAGGAACAGAGCCTTGGCAATCGAGAATGCTATCCTAGCCCAACAGCTCATTGCCATTAATTATGTCACAGTATCTTGCCTATTGTATTGTCTCTTATTCTTTATATAGTTAAAGACCTATTAAACAAACACATGGGTCAAACTGCCGAAGCAAATGCCAGCTTTCTTCTACAAAATTTCCAAAACAACAATGGCTAAATCTAGTTGTCTAAAAAAATAACTTGGCAGGAAACATATGCAGATGGCCAAACAAGCTAATAGATCATCTCATGGCTAAAATAAAAGCTACAAAGGGGAGAGATGGGGGTAGGGAGCAGTGTGGAAATGGAGAAGAAATACAAATAAATACACTGGTTCATAGAAAATTGTGAGCATTCAATATTATCTGCCAATTAAATGTATGCAATTGAAATAAAATGTGAAATCATTCAGAAATCTGGAGGGGAAAACACATTAAAAATACATACAGGGGGCAGCTGGATAGCTCAGTGGATTGAAAGCCAAGCCTAGAGACAGGAGGTCCTAGGTTCAAATCTGGACTCAGACACTTCCCAGATGTGTGACCCTGGGAAAGTCACTTCACCTCCATTGCCTAGCCCTTACCACTCTTCTGCCTTCGAACCAATACACAGTATTGATTTCAAGACAGAAGGTAAGGGTTTAAAAAATAGAATAAAATAAAATAAAAATACATACAATAACAGGTTAGACTTGGGTATAAAAGACGAGAATAACTTTAGCATTGAGGCAGAATTTCACCCCACCTCATTATTCAGGATATGCAGCTAGTTTACACAATGAAAAGAGTATTTGACATGGAATCAAGAAGAACTAAGTTAAAATCTGACTTGAAACTGCTGTGTGGCCTTAGGCAATTCACTTAAATGGTTTGCCTCAGTTTCCTCATATAAAAATGGTATAATAATAGTACCTACCTCCCAGAGATCTTGTGAAGGTCAAATGAGATAATATTTATAAAGTATTTCATAAACCTTTTTCTAAATAAAAATTAATCTGGAGCCTTATTTCCAGCTTTAAATATATTTCAAGCATATATTAGTAAAGAGAGAAAAGAGAGAAAAAAGGGTTTTGACCTTTCTAACATTAGGTAAAAATTTGATCTTCCATTGCAGCCAGCCGAGGCTGGAGCTTGTTAGGGATCAGAGTGCAGATAAACACTCAGAGAAAGAGAGAGAGCCAGCTCAGAGAGCCAGTTAGTTCAAGAGATCAGTCCAGCTTCTCCTGCTGGATTTTCAAAACTATCCCTTCTCCCCAACCCCCATCATTCCATTGACCCACAGCTGGCTCTCCATGAAGCCCTCACACCCAGAGGCCCATGATGCATGCTGGATGCTAGGGGACACATGATTGCTTCCTACTACTTTGAGTGCCTGGAGTACATGGGATGGAGATCCCCAAAATATTTACTTCACACCATCCTCCATCTGATTCTTTGAGAGATCAGCATGTTAAGTCTCCTACTCCTGGTTCTCTGGGAGATTAACATGGCGGTCTCCCCAATGAATCATCCCTTATATGGATATAGATTTAGAATTTACTCACCATGGGGCATAAGAACACAAAAGATGTTGTACATTTCATGGGGAAATTTACTCTAATTTGGGGAATTTAAAAAAAAGAGGAAGAGAAAAAGAAAAATGATGGATAGGGGCATTAACAAAGAGCCATTTAGGGGGCATTCCCCTTGCCATGAGTGTTTACAACCAGGATAAACGGAGGGCTCAATCCCTCCTCAGTTCAGTTCTTCTATTCAAAGGTTCATTCTGAATCTTCTAATACAGTAATTGATTTCTGCAAGTATCCTTATGGCATCTTCTCCAGAAGATCTGCTTTCTGGGTCCAGGGTATTGGCAATTATCTTTTCCTAAAATTACTTTAAAAAGATCTTGGATGGGAGTTCCAGGTTAAGATGGAGGCAGAGTAAAAAGCAGCTGCTTAACCTCTCCTAAACCACACACATAGGACTCTTCAAGGGGACATAAAAACAAATCTAGATGAACGAAGGGACCCCACAATAGGGCACAGCATTGAAGGTACATGGAATTGGGGCATTTCCATGCTATAAAGGGGTGAAAGAGCTCTCATTAGAGCTCAAGCTGAGCAACCCCCTCCACCACCCCTTACACCACCTACAATGCCAAGGCCAGCGCACAAGAGTTAAAAAAGGTTTGGGGCACCCATTAAATCATTGGCAGCTCCAGGGCCTGCTCCTGAGAGCAGCAAGACTTAGGACTGCAAGAGGCTATAGAACACATGGACTTTGAACACATACCTTGAGCGCAGGTGCGGGTGAAGGCTTTGACTTAGGTACAGACAAGGATCTTAAGCACAGGCTTGGACCTCTAGTAGGGACCCTATGCAGACGGGTGCACGGCTGTGGAAGCAGCTCCCTGAGACTATTGAAGGGGACTCAGGCAGAGGGGCAGACAGGAGGCCTGACCCTGAGAATAATGAGACCTGAGACTTCGAGAACCTAAAGAGTGCAGACAGACCCTGAGTGTGAGGATAAAGCTGAGAAAGTGCAGTGGTAAAAATGGCAAGCCAAAATCAGGAACGCCAGAAGAGAAAGATCATCAAGAAGAAATCTGTAACACTAGACAACTTTTACACAGAGAAAATCCAGACAACAGAGCAAATAGCAGAGGAGAACAAACAAGTAATCATATCCAAACCTCCCCAAAATAATGAAAACTAGTCACAAGCTATTGAAGAGTTCAAATCTGAGATGATGAGAAAGATGGAAGAGATCTGGCAAGAAAATAACATTTTAAAAGGCAGAATTTTGCAATTGGAAAGTGAGGCTTAGAAATCAAATGAACTGATAAGCAAATTGAACAACAGAAATGACCAAATTGAAAAGGAAAACCAGTCCCTAAAGGTTAGAATTGAGCAATTAGAAGCTAATGATCTCTCAAGACAGCAAGAACAAATAAAACAAAGTCAAAAGACTGATAAAATAGAAGGAAACATGAAATATTTCAATGAGAAAGTGACAGACCAAGAAAACAGGTCTAGAAGAGACAATCTGAGAATCATTGGTCTTCCTGAAAAAGCAGAAATTAATAGAAATTTTGACTTCAAACTAAAAGAAATTATTCAGCAAAATTGCCCTGAAGTTCTACAACAAGAGGGCAATATAGACATTGAAAGGATCCATAGATTACCCTCTACACTAGACCCAGAAAAGACAACCCCCAGTAATATAATAGCAAAATTCCAGAGCTTCCAAGTAAAAGAAAAAAATTTTTACAAAAACCCAGAAAGTGACAATTTAGATATCAAGGAGAACCAATCAGGATCACACAGGATCTGGCAGCCTCCATGCTAAACGACCTCAAGGCTTGGAATATGATATTCAGAAAGGCAAGAGAACTGGGTCTTCAACCATGGATCAACTACCCATGAAAACTAACTATGTGCTTCCAGGGGAAAGTATGGGCATTCAACAAGATAGAAGATCTCCAAGTATTTGCACAGAAAAGACCAGGACTAAATGGAAAGTTTGATATCCAACCACAAAATCAAGAGAAACATGAAAAGGTAAACAAGAAACAGAGGGTAAAGAAAGAAAACTCATGATTTTTAAATTTACCTCTTTAAGGGCTTCAATAAGACCTAATTATCGGTATTCCTATGTGGAGAAATGCTATGTATAATTCTCTGTAGTGAACTCTATTCACTATTATAGTATTCACTATTATAGTAATCAGAAGAATAATTCATAGGGAGAGGGTGGAATACTAAATGGTCTAAGATGATATCAGGGGTGGGAAAGAGGGGGGTGAATAGTAGGGGACACAAAGAGAAACTTGAAAGAATAAGAAAAATAGGATATTTCATTACACACAAAGAGGGCATGGGAAGGGGAAGGGATGAATACTATTATAAGAAGGAGAGGAAGAGAGCATTAAGAGGTAATATTTAAACCTTAATCTCAGTGTAATTAACCCTGAGAGAGAAGAGTAGCTATATCCATTGGGATATAAAACTCTATCTAATTCTATTGAGAAAGTCAGAAGGAATAAACCAAGGGGAACAGGGGAGTGGGGAGGTCAAAAAAAGGAGAGGAGAAGAAGGGGGAGGGAATTCATTAGGCCTTTAAAAATAAAAGGAAGGGAATAATAAGGGAGGGGTAGAAAGGGAAGTTAATCAAGGGAGGGGATAAGGGTTATGGGCTTAAAGCAAACCACAGGTTTAAAGGGAAAGAGTATAAGAAGAAGTAGAACTAGGAGAAGATACAAAAATGTCAAAGAATGCACAATTGATAATTATAACTTTGAATGTGAATGGGATTAACTCCCTCATAAAATGGAAGCAAATAGCAGAGTGGATTAGAAACCAAAATCCTACCATATGTTGTCTACAAGAAACAGATATGAGGCGGATGGACATACACAAGTTTAAGGTAAAGGGCTTGAGCAAAAACTTTTTGGCGTCAAATGAGAAAAAGAAGGCAGGAGTGGCTATTATGATTTCTGACAAAGCCAAAGTAAAAATAAATATGATTAAAAAAGAGAGGAAGGTCATTACATCTTGATTAAAGGCAGTATAGACAATGAGGAAATAACAGTGCTCAATATGTATGCACCAAGTGGCATAGCATCCAAATTCATAAAGGAGAAACTGGCAGAGCTTAAGAAGGAAATAGATAGTAAAACCATAATAGTGTGAGATCTAAATATTCCTCTTTCAGATCTAGATAAATCAAACCAAAAAATAAATAAGAAAGAGGTAAGAGAGGTGAATGAAGTCCTAGAAAAATTAGATTTAATTGATATGTGGAGAAAAATAAATAGGGACAAAAAGGAATACACCTTCTTTTCAGCTGCAGATCGTACATTCACAAAGATTGACCATGTAATAGGGCATAGAAACATTGCAAACAAATGCAAAAGAGCAGAAATAATAAATGTAACCTTCTCAGATCATAATGCAATAAAAATAATAATTAGTAAGGGCACCTGGACAGGCAAATAAAAAACTAATTGGAAATTAAATAATATGTTTCTCCAAAACCAATTAATCGAAGAAGAAATCATAGAAACAATCAACAATTTCATTGAAGAGAATGACAATGATGAGACATCCTACCAAACTCTGTGGGATGCAGCCAAGGCAGTACTCGGGGAAATTTATATCCTTGAGTGCAAAAATTAACAAATTAGGGAGGGCAGAGATTAATGAATTGGGCATGCAACTTAAAAAATTAGAAAGTGAGCAAATTAAAAATCCCCAGATGATAACCAAATTAGAAGTACTAAAAATTAAGGGAGAAATTAATAAAATTAAAAGTAAATGAACTGTTGAATTAATAAATAAGACTAGAAGCTGGTAATTTGAGAAAACAGATTAAATAGACTAAGTACTGGTCAATCTAATAAAAAAAGGAAAGAAGAAAACCAAATTGACATTATCAAAGATGAAAAGGGAGACCTCACCTCCAATGAAGAGGAAATTAAGACTATCATTAAAAACTATTTTGCCCAATTATATGGCAATAAATATAGCAATCTAGGTGATATGGATGAATATTTACAAAAATATAAATTGCCTAGATTAACAGCAGAAGAAATAGAATACCTAAACAATCCAATATCAGAAAAAGAAATTGAACAAGCCATCAAAGAACTCCCTAAGAAAAAATAGCCAGGGCCTGATGGATTCACAAGTGAATTCTATCAGACATTCAAAGAGCAACTAATCCCAATACTATACAAATTATTTGATATGATAAGCAAAGAAGGAGTCCTACAAAATTCCTTTTATGACACAAATATGGTACTGATTCCAAAGCCAGGTAGATCAAAAACAGAGAAAGAAAACTACAGACCAATCTCCCTAATGAACATAGATGCAAAAATCTTAAATAGAATACTAGCAAAGAGACTACAGCAAGTAATCAAGAGGATCATACACCATGATCAGGTGGGATTTATACCAGGAATGCAAGGATGGTTCAACATTAGGAAAACCATCCATATAATTGACCATATCAACAGTCTAACAAACAAAAATTACATGATTATCTCAATAGATGCTGAAAAAGCCTTTGACAAAATACAGCATCCATTTCTATTGAAAACACTGAAAAGTATAGGAATAGAAGGACCTTTCCTAAAAATAATAAACAGTATATACCTAAAACCATCAACAAGCATCATATGCAATGGGGATAAATTATAAGCCTTCCCAATAAGATCAGGAGTGAAACAAGGATGCCCATTATCACCTCTATTATTCAACATAGTACTAGAAACACTAGCAGTAGCAATTAGAGAAGAAAAAGAAATTGAGGGTATCAAAATAGGCAATGAGTAGACTAAGCTATCACTCTTTGCAGTGATATGATGGTCTACTTAAAAAATCCTAGAGAATCAACAAAGAAGCTTGTAGAAATAATCAACAACTTTAGCAAAGTTGCAGGATACAAAATAAATGCACATAAATCATCAGCATTTCTTTATATTTCCAACACATCACAGCAGCAAGAGGTAGAAAGGGAAACATCATTTAAAATCACCCTAGACAATATAAAATACTTAGGAATCTATCTACAAAAACATAGCAATTATATGAAAACAACTACAAAACACTTTCCAAACAAATAAAACTAGATGTAAACAATTGCAAAAACATTGATTGGTCATGGGTAGGATGAGCTAACATAAAAAAATGACCATTCTACCCAAATTAATTTACCTATTTAGTGCCATACCTATCAAACTACCAAAAAACTTCTTTACTGAATTAGAAAAAAACTATAACAAATTTCATTTGGAATAACAAAAGATCAAGAATATCAAGGGAAATAATAAAAAAAATGTGAAGGAAGGGGGCCTAGCAGTAGCAGATATTAAACTATACTATAAAGCATCAAGTCATCAAAATAATATGGTACTGGCTAAGAGACAGAAGGGAGGATCAGACTTGGGGTAAATGACATCAGCAAGACAGTGTTTGATAAACCCAAAGAGCCCAACTTTTGGGACATGAATCCACTATTTGACAAAAACTGCTGGGAAATTTGGAAAACAATATGGGAGAGATTAGGTTTAGATCAACATCTCACAGCCTACACCAAGATAAATTCAGAATGGGTGAATGACTTGAATATAAAGAGGGAAACGATAAATAAGTTAAGTGAACACAGAAGAGTATACTTGTCAGAACTCTGGGAAAGGAAAGATTTTAAAACCAAGTAAGAGTTAGAGGAAATTACAAAATGTAAATTAAATGGTTTTGATTATATTAAACTAAAAAGCTTTTGTACAAAAAAACAATGTAGTCAAAATCAGAAGGGAAACAACAAATTGGGTAAAAATCTTTATAACGAAAAACTCTTACAGGGGTCTAATTACTCAAATATACAAGGAGTTAAATCAATTGTATAAAAAATCAAGCCATTACCCAATTGATAAATGGGCAAGGGATATGAATAGGCAATTTTCAGGTAAAGAAATCAAAAGTATCAATAAGCACATGAGAAAGTGTTC
>NW_025377777.1:0-3974 GCF_016433145.1 Gracilinanus agilis
TATATATATATATATATATATATATATATATACCTCAATCTGAGTTCAGACCATCGGTTCTTTTTTTTTTTTTTGGCAATGGAGAATAATTTTATCAGAATTTTCAGATCATTGTATTGCTAAGAATAGCTAAGCCATTCACAGTTGATCATTGGTACAATATCGTTGTTACTGTGTATTATATTGTCCTGCTTCTACTCACTTCATTTTGCTTTAGTTGATGTAAATCTCTCCAGATTTTTCTGAAAGCATCCTGCTCATTATTTTTTTGTAGAACAATAGCATTCCATCCCAATCATATACAGTAACTTGTTCAGCCATTTCCCAAATGTTAGGCATCCCCTCAATTTCCAAATCTTTGCCACCACAAAAAGAGCTGCTATAAATATTTTTGTACATAGAAGTACTTTTCCTTTTTCTTTAATCTCTTCTAAATAGTGATATTACTGGGTCAAAGGCTATGCATAGTTTTATAGTTTTTTTTTGGATATAGTTCCAAATTGTTCTGCAGAATGGTTAGAACAGTTTGATTTCCCATGTTCTTTACAATATTTGTCATTTTCCTTTTCTATCACAACTAAACTGAAATGTATGGAGTGGAACTTCAGAGTTGTTTAATTTTCATTTCTGCAATCAATAATGATTTAGAATATTTCATATGATTATAGATAGCTTTGCTTTCTTTGACAAAAAGGGGCCTGTTCATATTCTTTGAATATATATGAATTGGGAAATGATTTAAATTGTTTTAAATTTACTCCGTTCTCTACATATTTGAAAAATGAAGTCTTTATCAGAAAATATTTTCAAAAATATCTTGAGTTGTCTGCTTTCCTCCTAATTTTTGTAGCTTTGGTTTTATTTGTTCAAATACTTTTTTAATATAATGTAATCAAAATTATACATTTTACATCCAATAATGTTCCCTATTTGTTATTTGGTTATAGACTTTATTTCATCTATGGATCTGACAGGTAAACTATTCCATGTTCCCCTAATTTGCTGATGGCATCACCCTTTATGTCTAAATCATGTTCCTCTCTTGACTTTATCTTGGTATAGAGTGTGAGATATTGGTCTAGCCTAGTTTCTTAGGCACTTCATTGTTGATTTGTCCAATTTATTGTTCTAAGATAAGATTAAGTATTCTATTTCCTCTTCTATTAATTTAGCCATTTTATGTTTTTGTAAATATTCATACATTTCACTTAGGTTGCTAGGTTTACTGGCATATAATTAGGCAAAACAGTTCCTAGTAATTGCTTCAATTCTTTTTTTCATTAGTGCAGAATTTACTCATCATTTTTGATACAGATAATTTGGTTTTGTTTTTTAAAAATCAAATTAGTCGATAGTCTACCTATTTTATTGATATTTTCTTTTCATAAAATCAGCTCTTAGTTTCAATTGCTTTCTTACTTCCAATTTATTTATCTGTGCTTTTATTTTTCAAGATTTTTATTTGGGTGCTTAATTGAAGATGTTAAATTAGTTCTTTTTCTAGTTTTTTGTCATTGTTGCTATTACATGCCCAATTTGTTGATCTGCTCTTTTTCTATTTTAATAGTGTAAGCATTTAGAGATACAAATTTTCCTTAAGTATTGCATTGGCTGTCTCTCAAAAATTTTAGTATGTTGTTTCATCATTGTCATTCTTTTAAAAAGAATTAAATGAAATTATTCTTTATTTTTATTTATTATTCTTTGGCCCAATCATTCTTTAGTATTAGATTATTTCGTTTCCACTTAATTTTTATTCCAAATATACATGGTCTTTTAGAGAATATAATTTTATCACATTATGATCTAGATAGAGTATATTTAAAATTTCTGTTTTTCTGCATTTAGTTGTGAGGCTTTAGGCCCTAATTCATGGTCAGTTTTTGTGAAGGTGCAAAATACTCATTCATTTTTCTCTAGAGGTTGGTCAGAGATAAATTTTCTAAAATTCTATTTATCTTCTTCATTTCTTTCTTATTCATTTTGTAGTTAAATTTACCTGGTTCTGAGAGAAGTGATTAATCAAATGACGTCACCCACTAGCATAACTTTACAGTCTATTTCCTCTTGTAATTAATTAACTTTTCCTTTAGAAATTGGATGCTATTAGAAGGAAAGCAACTACTGGGGGGAAGGAAATTTTTATAACAAAATCCTCTGATAAAGTTCTTGTTTCTCAAATATACAAAGAACTGAGTCAAATTCATAAGAAATCCAATAATTTTCCCAATTGATAAATGGTCAAGGGACATGAGAAGGAAGTTTTTAGATAAAGAAATCAAAATTATCAATAATCATATGAAAAAATGTTCTAAATCCTTTCTGATTTAGAGAAATGTGAATCAAAATAACTCTAAGATATCATCTTAAACCTAGCAGAGAGGACAATATGACAGTAAAGGAAAATAATAAATGTTAGAGGGTGTGTGGCAAATTTGGGGCACTAATGCATTGCTGGTGAAGTTGTGAATTGATCCAACCATTCTAGGAGATGTTAGAATTATGCCCAAAAGCCTTTAAATGAATACATGTCTTTTTTCTCAGTAATTCACTTTATTTTTTTTTTAGGTTTAAATATTTTTTTAGAAAAATTTTCCATGGTTGCATGATTCTTGTTTTTACTTTCCCCTTCACCCACCCCTTTAACCCCCTCACATCCAACGTGATCAGTCAAGACTTATTTCAATATTATTGATAGTTGCATTGATGTGGTCCTCAACCATGTCCACATCAACCCATGTGTTCAAGCGGTTGTTTTACTTCTGTGTTTCCACTTCTGCAGTTCTTCCTCTGAATGTGGGTAGCATTCCTTTCCATAAATCCCTCAGAATTGTCCTGGGTCATTGCATTGCTGCCAGTACAGAAGTACATTACATTTGATTGTATCATAGTGTATCAGTCTCTGTGTACAACGTTCTTCTGGCTCCGCTCCTTTCACTCTGCATCAATTCATGGAGGTCTTTCCAGTTCACATGGAATTCCTCCAGTTTATTATTCCTTTGAGCACAATAGTATTCCATCACCAGCATATACCACAATTTGTTCAGCCATTTCCCAAGTGAAGGGCATACCCTCGTCTTCCAGTTTTTTGCCACCACAATAAGGGTGGCTATAAACATTTTTGTGTCTGTTTACCTATGATCTCTTTGGGGTACAAAGCCAGCGATGCTATGGCTGGATCAAAGGGCAGGCAGTCTTCTAGAGCTCTTTGGGCATAATTCCAAATTGCCATCCAGAATGGTTGAATCAGTTCACAACTCCACCAGCAGTGCATTAATGTCCCAATTTTGCCACATCCCCTCCAACATTCATTACTCTCCCCTGCTATCATTTTAGCCAGTCTGCTAGATGTGAGGTGGTACCTGAGAGTTGTTTTGGTTTGCATTTCTCTAATTATTAGAGATTTAGAACACTTTTACCACTACTAGATTTGTATCCCAAAGAGATCTTTAACAATGTAAAAGGTTCTTTTTGTACAAAAATATTTATAGCTGTGCTTTTTGTGGTGGCAAAAACCTTGAAAAGAAATGGTGTTCCTTAATGGGGGAATGGCTGAACAAATTGTGGTATATGATGGTGAAGGAATACTATTTTGCTATAAGGAATAATGAGCTGCCTGATTTCTATAAGAACCAGAAAGACCTACATGAACTGATGCAGAGTGAAATAAGCAGAATTGGGAGAACATTATACACAATAGCTAAAATATTGTGGAATAATCAAATATGATTGACTGCTACTAAAAGCAATGCAATGATCTAGGACAATGCTGAGGGACTTATGAGAAAGAATGATACCTACATTTGGAGAAAGAATTGTGGAAGTAGAAATTCAGAAGGAAGCATGATTTATTATTTGTTTATATGGATATATGATTTGAGATTTTGGTTTTAAACAATAACTCTATTACAAAAATGAATAATATGGAAATAGGATTTGAGATATATGTGTGTATATATATATATATATATATA
>NW_025377778.1:0-1852 GCF_016433145.1 Gracilinanus agilis
GTCCTAGGTTCAAACCTGGCCTCAGCCACTTCCCAGCTGTGTGACCCTGGGCAAGTCACTTGACCCCCATTTACCCACCCTTACCAATCTTCCACCTATGAGACAATACACCGAAGTACAAGGGTCTATATACTTCAGCAATCTAAGTGTTTGATAAACCCAAGTATCTCAGATTTTAGGATAACAACTTACTATTTGACAAAACTACTGGAGAAAAATGAAAAAAAAAAGTATGCAAGAAACTAGATATAAACCCATACCTCATATCCTACATATTCCAAGATAAGGTCAAATGGGTATATGATAAAGAGTGATGCTATAAGTAAATAAGATAAACATAGGATAATTTACCTATCAGATCTACAGAGAAGGGAAGAATTTATGACAAGACAAGAGATAGAGAACATTACAAAATATAAAATGAATAATTTTGACTATATTAAATTTTAAAGGTTTTGTGCAAACAAAACCAATGTAACCAAGATTACAAGGGAAACAATAAAGTCCGGAAAAATTTAATATTAGATTTCTCTAATAAAGAACCTAAGTCAAATTTATAAGAATACAAGCCATTCCATTTGACAAATAGTCAAAGGATATGAAAGACATGGAGAAGCAATTTTCAGATGAAAAAATCAAAATTGTCAATAATCAAATTAAAAAGTTTCAAATCACTCTTGATTAGAGACATGCAAATTAAAACAACTCTACTACCTCACACCTATCAGATTGGCCAATATGACAGGAAAGTAATAAATATTCGAAGGGATATGACTAAATGGGGATACTAATGCATTGTTGGTAGAGTTGTGAACTGATTCAACTATTCTGGAGGGCTATTTGGAACTATGCCGAAAGGGCTATAAAACTGTGCATACCCTTTGATACAGTAATACCAGTACTAGGACTGTATCTTAAAAAAAGTAAATAAAAGAGAAAAGTATCTACTTGTAGTACACAAATATTTATAGCAGATCTTTTCTGTGGTGGCAAAGAATTGGAAATTGAAGGGACATTTGGGGAACAACTGAAAAAACTGTGGAATATGATGGTGATGGAATACAATTATGCCAGTGATGGGCAAACTATGGCCTGTGGGCCAGATGCCACCCCCTGAAATGTTCTATGCAGCCTAGAGATATTATTCCTAATCTGACAAATACAATGAGTAGGATACAATACAATGAAACTTTGAAAGAATTGTCTTAGAAACAGACTGACAGATGAGCATTTCCTTTCCTTTGGCCCCTCTTTAAAAAGTTTGTCCATCACTGAATTATGCTTTAAGGAATGATGAACAGATGATTTCAGAAAAACTGGAAAGGCCTGCATGAACTGATGCGGAGTGAAATAAGCAGAAACAGGAAAACATTGTCACAATAACAGCAATACTGTGGAGTGATCAAATGTGACTGACTTTGCTACTCTCAGCAATGCAATGATCCAGGACAATTCTGAGGGACTTTGAGAAAGAGCGCTACCTACATTCAGAGAAAGAACTGTGGGAATTGGAATGCAGATCAAAGCATGTGATTTTTTTTTTCACTTTAGTTTATTTGTGCTTTTATTTGGGGATTTGGGTTTATAAGGTTATTCACTTAGAAAAATGAACGATATGAAAATGTTTTGCATGATAATACATGTATAACCCAGAACAAAGTGCTTACTCTCTCCAGGAAATGGGAGGGAAGGGAGTGAGGGAGCCAATTTGGATCTTTGAATTTTGGCAAATGTATGTGAGAAATTGTTATTAAATGTAAAATATCTTTTAAAAATAAATTTACACACACATACAAAGAAAATTTCAAATAAAGGTGTAAAGAAACAATATATATATATATATATATATACA
>NW_025377779.1:0-1754 GCF_016433145.1 Gracilinanus agilis
TATATATATACATACATATATATATATATATATATATATATAAAATAAGCAAGGGTAGGGTAGCACATGCTTTCTCATTCATTCAAAAAGTCTCTCAGAAAGAACACTATCCACATTCAGGGGAAGAACTGTGGGAGTAGAAACACAGAAGAAAAATAACTGCTTGATCATATGGTTCAATGGGGATATGATTGGGATTTTGACTTTAAATGATCACTCTATTGCTCATATTAAGAATATGGAAATAGATTTTGAACAACGATATATGTATAACCCAATGGAATTGTTTGTCAGCTCAAGGAGGAGAGAGGGAAGAAGAGAGGGAAAGAACATGAATCATGTAACCATGGGAAAAATAATCTAAATAAATTAATTAATTAGCAAAAAAAAGGTCTCTCATTTGGAGCTAATAGGAAAAAAGGGGGAGAATATCTCTTTGGGTTCTATCATAGATCTAAGATGGGGTATCCCATAGATAGCTAAATTGGAGAGAATATAGGAGTGAGATGCCCAGCTCAGATTCTATATTTAGATATGTGAGGGGCAAACTGATCAGTACCAGGCTGGATCTAATTTCATGACTTCATCACCTCTTGCTTCCCATTCTGGAAAATGCTTTTCTTGGTAGCAGCATAAGACATGATCTAAATTAACAGAAATATCCCTATGTACCACCCTGGGAGATCAAGGAGAAGAAACCAAGGAAGAGGTACCATACCACACGTAGTTTCTCTCCTGCAGGCATTCCACTCACTGATTCTATAGATTTGCCAAATGCTCTTTCTCACAACCATATTCTCAGTCTAGTGTCTGAATACCATTAAGCCACATATCCTTGTTTCCTTCCTATTCTCCTAGATTATTAAATGTCCTGGCAGAGACACCAACTGAATTAGTCATTCCTTGCTTTAGTTGCTTAATATGGGGTTTTTAAAACTTTTTGGGGGTGTGATATGGACTTTTTTAGCAAGTTGGACCCCTTTCTCAGAATTATTTTTTAAAATATGCAAAATAAAAAACAGGCAATGACAAAGGAAACCAATTATGTTGAAATAGTTATCAAAATGTTTTTAAAAACAAGTTCATGACAAATTGTGGTATGTGATAGTGAAGGAATACCTTGTGGTGTAAGGAATGATGAACAGGATGATTTCAGAAAGAGATGAAAAGACCTATGTGAACTGATGCTGAGGAAAATAAGCAGAACCAGGAAAATGTTGAATACAGCAAAAGCAATATTGTAGAACTATAAAAAGTGATAGACTTTGCTACCAACAGCAATACAATGATACAGAACAATTTTGAGGGACTTATGAAAAGAATGCTATCCACCTCCAGAGAAAGAACTATTAGGAATGAATAGGAATGCAGATGAACACATATCATTTTTCTCTTCTTTATTTGAGAATATGTTTTGGTTTTGTAAGATTACTCACAAAAATGAATAATATGGAAATATATTTTGTATGGTAATACATGTATAAACTAGACTGAATTGCTTGCCAGCTCACAGAGGAGTGAGGAAATAAAGGAGGGAGACAATTTGGATCATTTAACTTCAGCAAACTTATGTGGAAATGTTATTAAAATTAAAAAAAAGTATATATATATACAAACATTTTCAATTGACAATTGATTGAAAAAAACTAAGGCAGAAAAATATGTAAAATAATTTTATTTTAGGTATTTTTCTGCCTTAGTTTTTTTAATTGTCAATTGAAAATTATAATTAATTATATATGATAATATATATA
>NW_025377780.1:0-1571 GCF_016433145.1 Gracilinanus agilis
GGAGCATGAATCATGTAACCATGTTAAAAATGAATATTAATAAATGTTAAAAAAAATTTAGGAATCCAAACTACATAAGGAGCTAACTCAAAAAGTAAGACCAAGACCCATTCCCCAATATATCTGTCATATTCTCAAAGGAAAACAAATTCAAGGTATTAATAGGCATGTGAAATATTGCTACGAATCACTAATAATTAAAGAAATGAAAATGAAAACAACAGGCTGCTGGAAGGCACAGGGGATAAAGCAGCAGGCCTTGAGTCAGGAAGATTCAGCTTTGTCAGTTCAAATCTGGCCTCAGACACTTCTGACTGTGTAACCTTGGACAAATAGCTTGAAACCTTTTTTGCCTCAGTTTACTCATCTTTAAAATGAGAAGATTTTATGAGAAGCGGCAAAAAATTACATTGTTTTTGCCAAGAAAACCCCAAATGGGATCACAAAGAGTCAGGCATTGAACAACAACAGAAAAAGTAGAGTGGGCTGACTCTGGGAGTTGGGTTTCTTCCCACTGGAAGTCTTCAACTGTGGCTTAGATGACCTCTTAGAAGGTCCTTGGTAGGCTGACTTTTTTTTCCCCCTAAAATACAGGTTAAACCAAATGGATGCCTTACAACTCTGAAATTCCGTGATTTTTAAACTATAACCAATTTATCCTGTGTAGAATATCTTCACATAGTTGTTTATATGTTGTGTACCCCATTAAACCATGAACCATCCGAGAGGAGAGCAGGGATTCCCTTTTGTCTGTCTTTGATTTTTTTGTTAGTTCATTTGCCCAGTGCTCTGTAAATAGTAGGCACTTAATCGAGGCTTGGTGGCTGACTGTAGCCTATCTGAAGGCAGGAACCATGTTTCCCACTTCGTTTGTGTCTACCTTGAGGCAGCCCCCAGACTTCCAGGATGTGCTTCTCAACTGATCTAAAACAATAGCCTAGTACTCATCCCAGCCTCATAATGGATGGCTCTTTGTGGTCTCCTTCTGACCTCTTGTAAATGCTGAGCTATGGGGTTTCACCCCTGATCCAAGTCTCCCTCTCCACCCCCACCTCATTTCTCCTGGTGTAATTAAAGGGAAAATGTTCTGCATTCATTGGCTTTGCACTTTATAAAATAACAGAGAGATGAATTAAGAGGTCCATATTTCCATTTCAAGGTTCACGTGCTTTTACAAACTGTGCAAAGTTGTGCTCTTAAAATCTGCAGCCTCAGCAGCCTGCTCTGCGGCAGAGGCAGCCAATTCTTTCCCTTCTCTCTTCGTCCCCCAGTGCAATTTCTAAATAAATGTGATGTTAGGAATTCTGCATAGACAACTGCAAAATGATGTTCAAAGCCCTTGTGTTACTCTGTTAGGTTTTGACTCTTCTTCCTTCCCCTCCCTCCCCTCCTCTCTTCCCCCTCTCTCCTCTTTCTATCAGTCTCCCTTTCTCTTTCTCTCTCCCTCTTCCCCCTCTCTTTTTTTCTCTGTCTCCTTCCCCTTCTTTCTCTCCCTTCCCTCCTCTCTTCCCCCTCTCTCCTTTTCTTTCTGTCTCCCTTTCTGTCTCCCTGTCCCTCTCTTTCTACCCTTC
>NW_025377781.1:0-3490 GCF_016433145.1 Gracilinanus agilis
AAGGAAAGGAAAGGAAAGGAAAGGAAAGGAAAGGAAAGGAAAAAGGAATGAATGCAAATTAAACTAATGTACATGGGATCTGATTTAGGGTTGGAAGGAACCTCATAAGTTATCTTATCCACCTCCCTCACTTGACATATAAAAATTCAAAATCCGGCATGATTTATAATTAAAACACTGAGGCGCAAATTATGTAGCAAAACATTTGAAACAATTTCATGACAGTGTTTTTTTAAAGTTTTTCTAGTGAAGTATAGCTCTTAGGTTAACTGAATATAGGATTATAGATTTAGGACTACATGAGACATCAGGGGTCATGTAGTCTAACCCTTTCATTATGTAGATCAGGAAACTGAGGCCCAGAGAAGTTAAATGTCCTGCCCAAAGTCACATACATAGATGTAATATATGAACTCAGGGCTTCTGGCATCCTTTCATTGTTCAGTCTCTATGGCATAACATGATCTCTAATATCTATTGAGATGATACATAATGAAAGACTATAGCATATAATATTTAGGGAGCTAGTCTCAGAGTCAGAAAGTCCTGCTTTTAATACATACTAGCTGTGACCCTGAGCAAGTCACAGTGTTCCTAATGTTTCAAGAAACTTTCTAATATTCTAAATTACAAAGCAGATGACTTTGTGCTTTGGTAGAAAATGTTCCTAATTTTCATTGCAGCTCGTCAAAGGAATGAAATCACAGGTTCTGTATTCCCTTCTCCTTCCAGTTCAGAAAAGAGAAATTAAGACAAAGTTTAAAATAAGTAACTTAGTGACTAAATTTGTCTGCTCAGTTCAATTTATTAAATACCTCAAATATTAAGACCCTGTTATATGCAGGGCACTCTTTGTACAGAGATGAGAAGGAAGTTCTTGCTTCCCTCAAGGAATGTATATTCTTATATAATTTTATTATAACATGTCCTTCTCTTACCTATGATATTGCCTTGAACTGATTTTGAAGTTACTTAAAAAAACTATTTCTAGGCAACTGACATTACCAATCTATGCTATTTTCTTAGAAGAAATGTCTTGATATGTAGAAATAAGCTCAAAATTAATGAACATGGACTGTACAAACCAAATGGAAATTATTTTCAGATCTCCTTGCTGAGCAAAGACCTCTCCTTATTGACTGTTTAATTCTAGATTTGATTACTAAAAGTGAATAAAGTAAAAATTATAGATGGCACCAGTATGAATACTGCTATTTAAAGATTACTTAAAATACATTTAATTTTTTTAATTTAAACATTTATTAATATTCATTTTTAACTCCTACTTTCCCCTTTACCCCCCGCAATCCCCCTACCCATGGCCAATGTACATTCCACTGGTTTTGTCATGTGTCCTTGATCAAGACCTATTTCCAAATTGTTGGTAGTTGCATTGGTGTGGTAGTTTCGAGTCCACATCCTCAATCATGTCCACCCTGACCCATGCGTTCAAGCAGTTGCTTTTCTTATATGTTTCCTCTCCTGCAGTCCTTCCTCTGAATGTGGGTAGCATCTTTACCATAAATCCCTCAGAATTGTCCTGGGTCATTGTATTGCTGCTGGAACAGAAGCCCATTACATTCTATTTTGCCATAGTATATCAGTCTCTGTGTACAATGTTCTTCTGGCTCTACTCCTTTCGCTCTGCATCAGTTCCTGGAGGTCTTTCCAGTTCGCCTGGAACTCCTCCAGTTTGTTATTCCTTTTAGCACAATAGTATTCCATCACCCGCATATACCACAGTTTGTTCAGCCATTCCCCAATTGAAGGACATACCCTCCTTTTCCAATTTGTTGCCACCACAAAAAGCACAGCTATAAATATTTTCATACAAGTCTGTTTATCTATGATTTCTTTGGGGTACAAACCCAACAATGGTATGGCTGGATCAAAGGGCAGGCATTCTTTTATAGCCCTTTGAGCATGATTCCAAATTGTCAGCCAGAATGGTTGGATCAGTTCACAACTCCGCCAGCAATGCATTAATGTCCCCGTTTTGCCACATCCCCTCCAACATTCATTACTCTCCCCTTCTTTCATTTTAGCCAATCTGCTAGGTGTGAGGTGATACCTCAAATTTGTTTTGATTTGCATTTCTCTAATTATTAGAGATTTAGAACACCTTCTCATGTGCTTATGGATACTTTTGATTTCTTTACCTGAAAATTGCCTATTCATGTCTCTTGCCCATTTATCATTTGGGAAATGGTTTGATTTTTTATACAATTGCTTTAACTCCTTGTATATTTGAGTAATTAGACCCCTGTCAGAGCTTTTCGTTATAAAGATTTTTTCCCAATTTGTTGTTTCCCTTCTGATTTTGACTACATTGTTTTTGTTTGTACAAAAGCTTTTTAGTTTAATATAATCAAAACCATTTAATTTACATTTTGTAATTTTCTCTAACTCTTGCTTGGTTTTAAAATCTTTCCTTTCCCAGAGATCTGACAAGTATACTATTCTGTGTTCACTTAACTTATTTATAGTTTCTTTCCCTCTTTATATTCAAGTCATTCACCCATTCTGAATTTATTTTGGTGTAGTGTGTGAGATGTTGATCTAAACCTAATCTCTCCCATACTGTTTTCCAAATTTCCCAGCAGTTTTTGTCAAATAGTGGATTCATGTCCCAAAAGTTGGGCTCTTTGGGTTTATCATACACTGTCTTCTGATGTCATTTACCCCAAGTCTATTCCACTGATCCTCCTCTCTGTCTCTTAGCCAGTACCATATTGTTTTGATGACTGCTGCTTTATAGTATAGTTTAATATCTGGTACTGCTAGGCCCCCTAATACATTTAATTTTTGAAGTAAATACTTTTTAATTTCCTGCCTTTCCTCTCCTCCCAAGTTCTCCTTTGCTCAGGTTAACATAAGTCTCTTTATTGTACTTCTCCCAGCCTAAATTTATATCAAACATTTTCTTTCCCAGATGTTAATTTCTGAGTTTACCTCCCTGCCATTTAATATTCAAATCTTAAATCTAATGTAGAATATCCCTGATATGAAGTATCTTAACAGCAAAAGGTTAGTGCATAAAATTCTAACTAAAAGTTATTGATACTAACATCAAGTCCACAAATATTCATTAATCACTTACTATATGCCAGTCATTGTACTAAGTATTAGGGATACAAAGAAAGACAAAAGCATTCCTTGCCATCAAAGAACTCATATTCCAGTGCAAGTGACAGCATAAAAATAACTGTATAGAGAAATTAGGGCTAATTTGGAGATAATTTAAAAAAAAAGATAAATCCATCTATCAACATTAAGTGAACACTTATATTATCCCAAGCACTTGCTATGGTCTTGAGAGAGAAAGACAAAAGTGGCTCAGTCTTTCCCCTCTAGGAGTTCACAATTTATCTGAAGAGATGATATGTACATACAGAGATAAGCAAATGCAGGCTATTTATATGTACATTATGAGAAAGAGGGGAGAGAGAGAGAGAGAGAGAGAGAGAGAGAGAGAGAGAGAGAGAGAGAG
>NW_025377782.1:0-2224 GCF_016433145.1 Gracilinanus agilis
CTTCCTCCCTCCCTTCCTCCCTCCCTTCCTTCCTTTCTTTCTCCACCATCCCCTCTTTGGTTCTAAAATCTCTTCCTACTCCCCAAAGCACCAATTATAGTTATGAAAGGGAATGTCTTCTCTTCTCCTCTCATTTACATATATGTGAAGATTTTAAATAGATGCTTTAAAAAGCCTTCAGTAAAACACAGTCCTCCCAGTTCTTAAAAAGAGTAAAAAGTCTAGTTTTCAAGGAGCTCTTTTCAACAGGATCAAACAATGCTGGATCTCCATTTCTGGTTGTGCATTTAGTCAGTTCTATAAGGGTTCCTACGTTGTATCCCTCAAGTCTGCCAATGCTGACGAGCTACTCTTTTGCCGCTTACAGTCTTTGAAAGTTTTCAGTAAGAATGGACAGTTCTGTGACTCACCAAGTGTCACAGAGAGGACATGTGACAGGTGAGACCGGATGATCCTCACTCTGAGTGAAAACTCTAGTTTTCTCACAGGGAGCTTCTTACATGGATGAAATCCCATGTTTGGGAGGGGAGGGAATGCTTCCAATAGAATGTAAATTCCATGAGGGCTGTAACTGTCTCGATTTCAGTTTTGTCTCCCAAGCTTTTAACACAGTTGATTTGTACTTTTGTTGTTGTTATCATTCAGTCATTTTTTAAGTTGTGTCAGACTCTTTGTGACCCCCTTTTGGGCTTTTATTGGCAATGATACTGGGGTGGTTTGTCATTTCCTTCTCCAGCTCATTTTCCATTTGAGGAAACTGAGGCAAACAGGGTTAAGTGACTTGCCCAGGGTCATACAGCTAGAGATCACATTTGAATTCAGGAAGGACTTCAGGCTCAGTACTCTATCCATTGCACTACCCAGCTGCAACTTAACTATTGCTTAATGTTTGTTGAATTGAAGTTGTAATTATGCTTAGTTTTTTTTTTTAAACTCTTATCTTCTCTCTTAGAATAAATACTGTATATTGGTTCCAAGGCAGAAGAGCAATAAGGTATAAGCAATGGATATTAAATGACTTGCCCAGGTTCACAGCTAGGATGTATCTGAGGTCAGTTTTGAACCCAGGACCTCCCATCTCTAGATCTGACTGCTAAACCACTGAGCACCTAGCTGCCCCAATTATGCTAAAATGATTCTTCAGACTGGGAGTAACATCATAGATGAAATAATATATAAAGAACTAGATTTGGAGACAGAGGACTTGAGTCCAAATCCTGGCCATGCTCTTAATGGGAGCAAATCACTCACCATGTCTGATCCTCCATTTCCACATTATTAAAATAAGACACCCGATGACCCCCAGGTTCCTTTCCATCTCAAAGTCTATGACCTCATTCCATTCAAAGAAAGCAAAACCATCTGGGAGCTTAAGGATTAAAGGGATGAAAGGGTTGCCTTGGTAACTTTCCCATGGGGGACTTCTTACCTTGAAGGAGATCACACATCTTGGAGTCAGATGAGCAAATGCTGACCTCGTGAGGCCTCAACCCCACCAAGCCCAGCCACATGCAACTCTACTTAGACAAGAGCTCTGGAGCACAGCACTGAGGGTTCCTACCTGGACCAAGCTATATCCTGTGCGCTGAATGAGTGCGCGGAGGGCTGCTTCTTTCTGAGTGCCGCTCAATCCATCCCCGGATTTTTGATTTGATTCCATTGAGAGTGATTATCAGCAAAAAATCAGGTTAATTAGGGGTGCTCACTGCAATCAAATTTAAGATAAATTAAGAAAATTAATATTGCCAAGGTGACAAGTCTCCTTTTTGTGGAGGGTATTTTTAATCAACCATTTAAAATAAATCAGTCATTTATCATTTAATTAACTAACACACCACATCCTTTAAACATTACACCATTACCTTGGTAAAACATTTCCTAGGTTACAAACTAGATTCCAAAACCTTAAGTCATTTAAAAACCAGAATCTGTGTGTTATCACTGCCCTCCCCCCATTCCAAGGATGAAAAAACTGAGGCCCCCAGAGGCTAAATAATTTGTCCAGGATCACACAAATGGTACCCTCCCCACAGATGCTAAATTCATCTTTTGAAAGTACAGTCTGACCATGCCACTCATTCCCCTTGCTCCAAAAGTTCCCATTTTATTTTCTGGGGTCGAACACAAACTATTCTTTTGAGGTTTTATTTAAAGCCTTTTATATATATAACATAATATAATATGATATGATATAATATGATATAATATAATATGATATATGATA
>NW_025377783.1:0-4522 GCF_016433145.1 Gracilinanus agilis
GAAGAAAATGTAAAGTAATCTCATAGGGAAAACAATTGATATGGAAAATAGATTAAGGGGCTAGCTTAATAAATATTGAATTGCATGAAAGTCATCATTTTAAAAAATAGGCTTAACATCATATTTCAAGAAATTATTAAAGAAAACTGCCTTCATATCCTAAAACCAGAGGGTAAAATAGAAACTGAAAGAACCAACTGATCATCTCCTGAAAGAGATCCCCACATAAAACTTCTAGGAATATTTTAGTTCAATTCCAGAACTTCCAGGTCAAGCAAAAATATTGCAAGCATCCAGAAAGAAACTACTCAAATAGTAAGGAGCCAGAGTTTGGATTATACAAGATTTAGCAGCTTCTACATTAAAGGATCAGAGGATGTAGAATGTGATATTTTGAAAGGCAAATAAAGATTACAACTAAAAATAATTTACCCCCCCAAAGTGAGCATAATCCTATGAACCATTTCATCAGTCTTTGAAGTCTTATGAACCTCTTCTTATATTTTTAAATGCATATAACAAAACACACATAATCAAAAAGAAAACCAATATACTGAAATAAAAATGTATTTTTTTCCATCTAAGTTCATGGAACCCCTTGGAGCATTCATAAACCTCAGGTTAATAGCCTAATCCATCTAGTTAATAATTGAATCTATCCCTTCATCTTGTAGATGAAGGAATTAGAGCCTAGAAAGCTTAATTGAAAGGTCCACAGTCATACTAGAATTGTATCTCCAAAGCTTTGTTTTTGGTCCAGATTCCTGATTTTATTGGTATAAAATTTTCCAGGGAAGAAACTGTCTGTAGCAATGAAAATCAGGTAATATTGTGTAATATTCTTAGAGAGTGGCCCAAAGGACACTAAGAAGTTAAGTGATTTGATCAGAGTTGACAGCTAGGCTCCTGACTTTTGACTCTATGCTCATTCTGCCATATCAGCTTTTCCTCATTAATTCACACCTGGAAGTTAATGATTGATTCTCATATGGCTACACTGTCCCAACATAATATACATTTTCATAGGATCATAGATTTAAAGATAAGAAGGATCATAGGGAACTATATAGTTCAATTCTCTGATTTTATAGTTTTAACAAAGGACAATACCTTAACCCAAAGGAATGAAATAGTGAAATTTGGAGTCCAGGGAGGAATGGCAAAGGAGATATTTAAGCAGAGAACCCCTTTCCTATATCCCCAAGGAAATATGATCTTTCCATTGGATTTGTCTAGTACCATGTCCTCAAAATTATCACATTAATATTATTGAATTATTCTAGTCCAAGAATTGGGGAGTGAGAAAGATGAGGTATCTCAAAGCAAGTTTAGTATAGTGAGCAGTTTCCAACTTTAGAATCAGAAGGCCCAAGTTTGAATCAAGGATTTTCCATTAATGAACTCTCTGTGACCTTGGGCAAGTCACTTAAATTCTGAACCTTATATTTCTCATCCACAAAATGGGGTAATAAGTTGGTAGCATGGATAGAGTGAAGGACTTGGCATCAGAAAAACTGGAGTTTGAATCCTGCCTCAGATACTTACTAGCTCTCTAATTCCTTGACTCCTCAATTCTTTCTCCGGCATCTTCTGTGCTCTAGTCACTTTCTCCTCTTTTCTCCTTCTTTAACCCTTAATAAATCAATTCAACTCTGTTACCATCATCTTCCCTTGAATCCCTGTCCCTTTTTATTTTGTCACTAATTGTCTCCTCCCAGGTATCAACAATCATCCATTGCCTTCACTCCTACATTAAGTGCTGCTATATGTAAATAGGAAAATTACTCAACTATTTTGAATGAATACATTACCAGTTTGCATTACACCTCCACTGGGCTTTATATGCTGCTAGGCAGTCCTACTATACCTCTCTCATCAACTCACTATATGACTTTTCATAGGAATTTCCACTGATTCCAAATTTCTTTTATTCCTCCTAAAACTTCCCAAGGCTCTCCTTTCCTCCTGCTCTCTCATCTGAGAACCTTTCCTCGTATTTTGTAGAAAAAAAATTAAGATCATTTGCTATGTGCTCTTTTTAATCTCCACTTCATCTCATATCTTTCAGATACCTTCTGTCACTACCTCCTCTTTCATCTCTGTCTCAAATGAAAAGAGAGCCTTCACACCAAAGCCCATTGCTCTACTTTCACATATGATCCTACTCAATCTCCTCTCTTCCATTTGTCATCTGTCATCCTTCCTCTATCATTTATTTTCAATTTTGTCTTGCTACTGGATCCATCCCTATTGCCTACAAACATGCCTATGACATCCCCAATGCTCAAAACCTCTCTGTTGATCTTTCATCCCCACTAACTTATTCAACTAATTCTTTATGTCTTATGTCCTCTGTGGCCAAATTCCTTGAAAAGACCCTCTACAAGAGGTGACTCCTCCCCTTTCTCTCCTCTTTTTCATTTCCTCCCTTCTTAAATCCAGATAGAAATGGTTCTCTCCAAAGTTACGATTCCTTAATTATAATATATAAATAATAATAATTGTTAAATAATTTTTCAAATTCCCTGTTAGGCATGCAAAGCCTTTCACAACTTCCCCCTCTCTGAAATTTTCTAGTCTTCTTAACAACTTATAGTCGTTTAGGTCCATAGTATTCCAGGACAATTGGTCTCCTTGATGCTCCTCAAGCAAGACACCCTCATATTTCACCTCCAGGCATTTTATCTACCTGCTCCCCTTACTTGAGAAGTTTTCTTCCTCATCTCTACTGGCTTCCTTAGCTTATATAGGAAATTCCATCTTATATAGGAAGCATTCCATATATATACATATATATTTTAATATATATGTGAAGCAATCCTTAATTAGAATGAAAAATTCTTATTCTTAATTTCCCAACCCTTACTTCTTTTAATTATTTCCTATTTTTCTTATATAGAGGGTGTTTATATTTGTTTGAATGCCATCAGTTTGGGAGCTCCTTGAGGGCCAGAACTGTTTTTTATCTCTTTTTGTATTCTCAGCACTTATAACAGTATCTGACATATAGTAGGCACTTAATAAATTTTTATTGGCTAACTGACGGAGAGGCCCTTGAAAAGTCACTAAAACACTCTCAGCTTCAATTTCCTTGTCTTTAAAATAAGGAAAGTAATTATAGCACCTACCTCACAGGGCTGTTGTGGGAATCTAGTGAGAAAATACACATAAAGCATTTTGCAAACCTTCAAGTGCTATATTATACTATTTACCAGAGTTGTTTTGAGGAAAACACTTGGTAAATCTTGAGGATGTATGGAAATATGTCACAAGCAGAAGGAGCTGGCATAGGCAAATGTAAGGAACCTGGTTCCAGATTCTACATTCTGTGTACGATGATAAGAGTTGTTCAGTACCTTTCTCAGCTCACTTGGTGTTTGTGTTTAGCTGGCTTTTTTTTCTCTTGCCCTGCCTCCCTCATACCTGATGAAAGAAGACCAATCATGCTCCCATGCTGCAAGTCAATCCCAATGTCAAAGTGGCTTGAAGGTTGCTACTGCCTCCTCTACTAATCTGACATCCTGAGGCACAGAAGCAGAGACATCAGGAGCCAACCTTGTGAACCCCAGCCCACAAGGGGCTCTGCCCAATCTGTGCATGCAGGAAATGTTGTCCATTTGGTTGACCGACAAATGATTGCATTCACTTATTTTTTAGGAAATATTGCTTTAGGGAGACTTCTGGCTAAGTTCTACTTCTGAGTATCTTGTTCTGAAGAGACATGTTTCCCCCCGTAGGCAAAGTGTTTACCAAAGTTTTCATGTAGGCACTTTATTAAGAGAGCAAGAAAACCTTGACCTCTGCTGCACTTTCCCAGAAACTTCATTCTCTACAGACTTTGAGGCATGAGGAGAACATTCCTTTTTCTGATTCGAAACATCAAGCCGTTGATTTAAGTCTTTCCATCAATGACATATAGAGGATGCTCCAGCTTCGCAGTTTGTCTCTCCTTAGAGAAAGGAGAGCAGAACTAGACTATGCTAGCATAGAGTTGGAGGGAATGAAGAGGCAGGATCTGGAAGTGTCTTTTTTTCTCTTCTCTCCATCACTCAAAGTGAGGAATTGCTATCTGACCCAATCTTGTCAAGATTGTCCAGCCAGAACTTTTCCTGAAAACCTTACTGTAATGAATCCATGGTTTCCCTTTCCTGGACCTTGGGGCCTGAAAAGCTTTGGGTATATCTGATACCCTCCTAGTTGCAGAGCTCATTTCCATCCTCCAAAAGATCTGGCCATTTTTCTGCTTATGTCAAGTCACAAACAGGGCAGCTAGGTGATACAGTGGATAAAATGCCAGGATTGGACTCAGGCTCATCTTCAGGAGTTCACATCTTCCCTCAGATACTTCCTAGCTATGACATTCTGGGCAATTCATTTATGTATGCCTCAGTTTTTCATCTATAAAATGAACTGCAGAAGGAAATGGTAAACTACTATTTTTGCCAAGAAAACCCCAAACAGTCACAAAGAGGTGGGCATAATTTAATTGCCTGAACAATGTCATAAATAATAAAACACTGAT
>NW_025377784.1:0-1237 GCF_016433145.1 Gracilinanus agilis
AAAACCCAAGCCCTTTCCTCTCTTGTTTTAGTCAGATTAGGACACTGAACAGCTGCAGCATCGTATTAACATTGAGGAATGAATGTATGGGATGGAATTGAGTCTGCAAGATAAACCACCTCTGTAAACTGCAAAGAGGGAGCTACGGACACTAAATATCATCCATGCCAAAGAACACTTCATTCACAGACTATCTAGGTCAGATACAACCCGAGAGGACGACACTCCCTTCAGGCCCTAGAGGAGACTGCCATCTGCCCAGCCAGAGAGGAGGCGGCAATGATTCTATGCCGTGAAGCACTAGCTCTAATCAGTCTGCCCACTGACAACTGGGAAGGTGCCTGACCTTGAATTTCGGCATTAGTGCCCTAATAGACATTCTTGTCAACTATCATTATTAATAAGGATGAAGCCCAGCTTGAATGATGATCTATGTGTGGAATGAATATATGACCACGTGAATTTGACTCATGTAATAGCATATGCCTTTAGAGAAACACCAAGACATTCCCACAGAAATACCTGACAGCACAGTCAAGAGATAGATAGATGCACACTTGTTTCCCAAAGAGTGAAAGTGAAAAGAAGGATTGTTTTATACAATGGGAAAAATGTACTTTTGATTTATAGCTCATGACATAAATCTTGGTGAGGAGACATAGTACAGTGCCCAATAATCTTTTTAAAGCAATGTTGTCTAACCCTCTCTTTTAGAAATTGACAGGAGCCCTAGGCAAGAGTACTGCTTGGGAACTTGTCTTTGCTGTTGAAAGATATCCCAGGGTGTGTGCATGTGGGTGATTGTGTACCTGAATGTGTGTGATGGTAGTGGCGGTGGTGGTGGTTTGGTTGGAAATCAGCATAGAAAAGAAAATATTAGGCAAGCAAGCAAGACTTTAGTTTCAAGAAGATTATTTTTAGAAGCTGGAAATAAAATTAAAATGACATGCTGTCATCAGGACCTTTCCTTATATTATTCCTTCCTCTGATCCCTCATCCCAGATTGCTGAGTTGAATTTTCTGAAAATGCTCTTAATTCTTGGAGAGCTAGAAAGCAACTACCTCATAGATCCATCTGTTACAGCCTACTCTCTGTCAGCCCCCCACCCCCTTTTTTCATTTCAACAGACTGTTACTTAATACCTGAATGTGGTTATTTACAGGTTTTCAACTTGTGTATTTTTCTTTTCTTTTCTTTTCTTTTCTTTTCTTTCCTTTCTTTCCTTCCTTCCCTTCC
>NW_025377785.1:0-2421 GCF_016433145.1 Gracilinanus agilis
TTCTTTCTTTCTTTCTTTCTTTCTTTCCTTCCTTCCTTCCTTCCTTCCTTCCTTCCTTCCTTCCTTCTTTCTTTCTTTCTTTCTTTCTTTCTTTCTCCCTCCATGGCCACACATTTAGGAAGTGTTCCAGGGTCAATTTAGACCTAGGTCCTATTGACGCCTAGCCTGATGCTCTATCTACTGTGACACTTATCTGTCCCAATCTCATTCCTTTTCTTGGATCTCAGTTCCTTCATCTTTAAAAATTAAAAGATTGTACTAGATCAAGAGCTCAACATCTTAACCTGAGGCTAATGAGCTTATTTTAAAAATATATATCAATAACTGTATTTCAACAGAATTAATTTCCACTGTAATCCCATATATTATATTTTATTCATTTAAAACCATTCTTCATAGAAAGAGTCCATAGGCTTCACCAAAGGATCCATGATATAAAAAAAGGTAAAGAGCTCTTGATTAGAGAGTTTCTATAAAACTTAAGGTCCTTCTAACACCCATTATCCTATGTTTTCCTATTCTGGTTTGTTTATTTCCTATGTCTTGAATTTCTCAGAGACAGTGACCATTCTTTTATGTTCATCCTTTTCCAGAGCTATTAATTTTTTACTATGAACCTGAGGGAATCCTAAGTCAGCCAGTCATTCCTTCCTTCCCTCCCTCTGTTATTCTTTCATCCCACAAGCATTGAGTATCTTTGAGCACCGAGAAGGGCATTAACAAGATAGAAAATGTCCAGAGAGGGGAGACCAGGCTGGTGATGAGCTTTGAGATGATGCCATTCATAGACCAGGTGAAGAAACTAAGGGTGTTCAGAGAAGGAAAGAATTTGGGAGGACGTGATAGATATGTTCAAATATTTGAAGGGTTGTCATGTGATGGCCTTATTTTTCTAGACTTCAGAGGGTAGAACTAGGAGAAATGGGTATAAGTTGTAAAGCAAGAAAGCTTTTGGCTCATATGAGAAGGAACTTCCTAACCATTGGTGATATTCCAAAATGGAAGAAATTGTCTTGGGAAGTAGCAAACTCCCTGCTTCTGGAGTTGTTCAAGCAGAGGCTAAGTTGAGATGCCTATCAACAGATATTTCAAGGGTGGCTTGGGCTGGATGATTTTTGAATTCCTGCCCAGTTCACAGATTACAAGATTCAATTAAACTCTCCATTGCCCTTTCAGCTAGTGTCCACATAGTAAAACCAAAGCTGTAGACATATTAGCTTCCCTTGCTACATGGAGGCTTTATCCACAAATAGGATCCCATGGAAACTCAACCCTTAATTTAGAAAAAGGGAATTCATTGTATTAAAAAAAAACCATGATGTATGACTTCAAGCCTTCCAGAATCTTAGTCATTTTTCTCACTACATTCCCTGTTGTTATTATTCCATGGGTAATTTTGCTTCAGCCTCTTGGAGTCTCCTTGGTGCCTTGGGGTTAGGTTTGTGAATATGAGGACTGGACCTCCAGCTTCGTTTTTTTTTAAACCCTTACTTTCCATTTTAGAATCAATTCTGTGTATTGGTTATAAGGCAGAAGAACAGTAAAGCTAAGCAATGGGGGTTAAATGACTTGCCCAGCATTACATAGCTAAGACATGTCTAAGGCTCGATTTGAACCCAGGACTTCTTGTCTATGGGCCTGTATCTCAATTCACTGAGCCACCTAACTGTCCCAGCCTCTAGCTTAAAAAATTTTTTTTTTTTAATTAAAAAAAATTTTTTTTAAAACCCTTACCTTCTGCCTTGGACTCAAGGCAGAAGAATGGTAAGGGCTAGGCAGTGGGGATTAAGTGATTTGCCCAGGGTCACACAGCTGGGAAGTGTCTGAGGCCAGATTTGAACCAAGGATCTCCCATCTCTAGGCCTGGCTCTCAATCCACTGAATTACCCAGCAGGTCCCCCCCCCCCCAAGCTTATTAAAGAAAGGAAGTACCTTACTTTTGAACCCACCTCAACAGGAACTGTTAGAGGGCCTCCCTGGCCTACCCTTTCAGTTTGCAAAGCATTATTTGCATTGGGGAAATGAAGCATTGTGTTGCTAACCACAGTGAAAAAATTTGCAAAGGCAAATGAATGGTCTCAATTTGGGAACTGTTTTTCTCTGATCTCTTGTTGCTCTGTAGGTTTTACAGTGGTTCATTTATACTTTTTTCACATTAGTGAACTATGTAACGTCAAGAGTTGGAAGAGACTTTTAGAGATAATCTGGTCCAAAACATTTATTTTTCAGAGTAAGAAATTGAGCCATCCAAATATACTTATGATGCTGGAACTATTTTCTGTAGTTATAATTCACATATTTATCTATATTTATCCTAAAGAAAAAATTTTATCTTTATACACGTCTATTTGTCTATCTCATTTGTGAGAAGATGGGAAAATCTGCAAGCCCATCTAAATAGTCCTCCCCTCCCCCTTATCC
>NW_025377786.1:0-2176 GCF_016433145.1 Gracilinanus agilis
CCTCCCTCCCTCTCTCTCTCTCTCTCTCTCTCTCTCTCTCTCTCAAAAAATTAAACCCTTTCTTTCTATCTTAGAATCAATAGTGTGTGTTGGTTCCAAGGCAGAAGAGTGTTAAGAACTAGGCAATGAGAGTCAAGTGACTTGTCCAGGGTCATCCAGCTAGGATGTGTCTGATTCCAGAATTAAACCCAGGACCTCTCATCTCCAGGCCTGGCTCTCTATCCACTGAGCTGCCCCCTCCAACCCTTCTCTTGGCCTTCTTTAGGCCATGGAGTCATCCCTTCCCTTACAGCTCCTCCAGGACCCCACTTTTACCTTTCCCTGGAGATTTCATAGGATGAAAGCAAAGCATGTCTGGTCTGATGCTATCACCTTTGGGATCCTATATAAGACTCTATCTGGCTTTTAAACGCTCTTCATGACCCCACTCCTCCCTGCTTTTCTACCTAAGCAAACTCGACCAGCTCCCAAGCAATGCCTTGCATGTGGCTTCTCCCCAGACTCCACCCCCAGCTCCTGCCTTTGGGTTTTGGCCCTAGCTCTCTCCCCCATTCCTGGATCGCTCTTCCTCCATGTGTCTCCTTCTTCATTTCCTCAGATACCTTCAAGATTCAGCTCCCATCCTGCTGCCCTGCCCTCCCTTTACAGATGCTCTTCCATCCACGTCACCTATCTATCTATCTATCTATCTATCTATCTATCTATCTATCTATCTATCATCTGTCTGTCTATCTATCTATCTATCTGTCTGTCTATCTATCTATCTATCTATCATCTATCTGTCTATCCATCTATCTATCTATCTATTATCTACCTATCTATCTATCATCTGTCTGTCTATCTATCATCTATCTATCTGTCTGTCTGTCTATCTATCTGTCTGTCTATCTATCTATCTATCTATCTATCTATCATCTATCTGTCTATCCATCTATCTATCTATTATCTACCTATCTATTATCTGTCTATCTATCTATCTATCTATCTATCTATCTGTCTGTCTGTCTGTCTATCTATCATCTATCTATCTATCTATCTATCTATTATCTATCTATCTATCTATCATCTGTCTGTCTATCTATCATCTATCTATCTGTCTGTCTGTCTATCTATCTATCTATCTGTCTGTCTATCTATCTATCATCTATCTGTCTATCCATCTATCTATCTATCTATCTATCTATCCAAATATCTATCTATCTATCTATCTATCTATCTATTATCTATCTATCTATCTATCTATCTGTCTGTCTGTCTATCTATTATCTATCTATCTATCTATTATCTATCTATCTGTCTATCCATCTATCTATCTATCTATTATCTATCTATCTATCTATCTATCTATCTATCTATCTATCTATCTATCTACCTATTCTATCTATCTTTCTATCTATTATCTATCTATCTATCTTTCTATCTATTATCTATCTATCTATCTATCTATCTATCTATCTATCTATCTATCTATCTCCCTAGTTATCTCTACGTGGCCTCCCTCATTAGACCATGAACTCCTTTCGGGCAAGGACGGTATTTTAGCTTTTCTTCGGATACTCGATGTTTTGCACAGTGCCCGGCACATAGTAGGGGCTTAATAAATATTTGCCATCCGCCGGACCCTTCTCTCTCCCTCCCTCTTCCCACCTGCTTTAGCCCCCATCTGCCCACACTCGGATGAGCTCAGCCATCCTTCGCCCGGCGTCTTCTCCCTTTTCCCGGAGGCCAGCAGGACTACGTGTGACAGACAGAGGCTCCCTGACTCCCCAGCCCTCACCCGCTCGGCCCGCCCCGCCCCGTGCACCCTACTTCCTAGAGAGGCTCCTCTTGCATCCACCCCAGTTTTGAAGCTCGGGGACCGGGGATGGGAGGAGGCAGGAGGCCGTGTACCGGAGACGACTGATTTGTGGCCTATTACTGCATGGCAACAGGAAACGGTCTCCAACTAGGAGCCGTGTATAATAAACCCCAGAGACATCAATTGTGGGAGATTAAACCTCTGGCAGAAGCGAGCTCTCTCTAATGCAGCCCTGCCAGGGGCTTTTGCATCAGTTTAATAGCTGCAAGGTGAGAGTGCCCTGCTCCCAGAGGTTAATGATACAGTCTGGGGAGAAGAGTGTTCCAGGGCTCTTGTTAATAATCACAGGCCTTCCTCTGCGAGCCGCAGAGCAGCCGG
>NW_025377787.1:0-1038 GCF_016433145.1 Gracilinanus agilis
TAAATCCTACCTCAGGTACTCATGGATGCTGTCACCCAGAGACAAGTCACATATGTTCTCTGAGCCTCCTTTCCTCAATTGTCAAGTAAATATACCAATACCTGCGATGCTTGCCTTATAGCATTATTAGGAGGATCAAATAAGAAAATATATCGAATAAGAGAGTTGAAAATTGTAAAATTTAAAAAAAGAGAGTAAATTAGGTCCTAAGAAGATCAGATTTTCTCTCACTGCTGTAGCCCAGAAACAAGAATCTGCCTAGTCATTATCTCTCTTTTCTTTTTCACTTTTCCCAATTCTAATTAGAGATGTCTGTTTCATATGCATGATCTCCACTTCTTCGGTCCAATTTAATTGCTCTGTCAACAAAGACTAATCCTGACAGATAAAGAAGAGACATTTGGAAAATATTGACTTTGCTACTTATTATCTTCAATTCCAGGGTGAATTTTTTTAGTGCCTTCTTTTATGGTCTTCACTCTGACATTAGCATTATTCCAAAGCCTTGTCAGAAAAACTGAAGGACTCATTTAAATAAATAAACTAAAGGAGGCCTGGAGGAAAGCTGGTACTTACTGTTCCTGGGTTCCTTTCCAAATACCATTGTACCCAGGAGAAATGTGCTCACAAGGTGGTCTCAGAGGAAGACAGATCAAGATCTCATGAGACTTTTCTATAGAAGTTTGAGTCCCAGAGGAACAGTGGGACATGGGAAGTTCCCCAAAATGTGTTATATTCTTCCAGTTCTTGTCTTTCTGTTCCAATAGAGGTTTATACATAGACCCAAGGCACAGATTTCCTCTGGAATATATAAATAAAAGCCTTTAGGAGCCTGTGTTTTTTAAGTGCACCATCAATCAAACCATAAACATTTTAAAGTACCTACTATTTACCAAGTTCTGAGGATACAAAAGGAGGCAAAAGATAATCTTTGTCCTTAAGGAGTTTTCAATCTAATCACAAGAAATATTTCCATAGTTTATCTTACTCTCTAAAAGAGAATCCTACAATATTTAATTATCCAAAGTTTCCCTCCCT
>NW_025377788.1:0-1661 GCF_016433145.1 Gracilinanus agilis
AGAGAGAGAGAGAGAGAGAGAGAGAGAGAGAGAGAGAGAGAGAGCATTTAAATAGTTTACCCATGAGACTGTTAGGGATTGGGTTGACCAAGACCATCAGGAGAGACTGCCTTCCCACCTACCCTCCCATTCCCACATTACTCCCCCAACCTCCTTTTGGAGACAAGAGAGCTAAATCTGATTGAGAATTTTTCTTGCTTTTCAGTGGACCATCTCCCACCCACCAAGTCAAGTACCCAAATCAGGCCATTCCAGGCTCAGGCCCCTAGAGGGCAGTTGGTGCCGCCAGAGTGGAGCTGCTTAGTTTCAGAGAAGGGACAGCAGTACTTTCAAGTTCATGTCTGTCCTGAGACTGAAAGGAGAGGAAGGAGTTGGAGTGAAGTATCTGGGAAGGTCTTAGGACCTTTAAAAAGATCCAGAGAGATCCAGAGAAACAGATGGACAGAGGGGCAGAGAGAAGAGTGAAAGGGGGATAGCAGGGAGGATAAACTGTGTCCATGCCCACATATCCAATCCAGCATAATGAGAAAGTGGAAGTCCAGCCAGGGGAGTTTTGTCCCAAGTAGTAGAGGTGCATTCAAATTCAGGACTTTGTATTCCAAACACAGTGAATGCCCTTTTCCCAACTAGTTCTGGTTTCCACAGTACTATTCCTGAGACTGTCATTTGTGAGTTCTCATTCCCAAAGTGACACACTGACTTCCTCTTCAATCAGGCCAATCTGTTTCCTTGCTTCCGCTTCTTCATTTTACCAGATTTAACCAAGAATACCATCCCCTTCAAGGAGTGTGGCTATGTAAATGGACATGGAACCAACCAGAAGTCAGAGGATGTGGGAGGCTAGGGATAAATCTCCCAGGAAAAAGTCACCTCTGGACCCTGATAATTAGCTGAAGGCAACATGGTAGAGTGGAAGTCATTCTGGATATACAGAGGCAGGAAAACAAGGGATCAAATCCCAGCTCTGACACTTTATGAGATTCCTGGGCCTTTGGAGACTAACTACCAAGGCTTCAGGGACTCAGATTCATTGTCCCCAGATTGAGGAAAAGGGTATCAAGGATTCAAGTTAGATCCCTTCTAGGCTCAATTTAAGTCTCTCCCCTAATTACATTGTAATTATTCAGTATATCTTTCATGTTTCCTTTTGTGCCTGTTTTTCCAAAAGCTGTAAGCTTCTTGAGGACAGAGGCTAGGGTGTCATTGTTTTTTGGGGTGTGTGTGGGGGGTGTCTTTGTAGTCCCAAAGTCCAACATAGCATCTAGCTCTTCAGTCAATTATAAATTGGATTGGGTTGTACTGGATTGGGGAAAGAGGAAGGGAGGAGGAGGAAGGTGTCCCATTGCTGGCTCATAAATCCTCCACACTTCCTCTATTGAAAGCCCTAGGCGTTCCCTGGGCAGATGTCATGCTCCTCCCCAGAGGTTGTCAGTCAGTTAGCAAATAAGACTTTTTTAAGCTCTAACTCTTAATTACACTATCAGGAACCCCTAGGTCAGTCCTGACTTACCCTTTAACATAACTATTTCACAGGGACCTAGAGGAAGGATCTGTTAGTCTCTACTTTGAACTTTCCTCAGGGGTTCTTAAACTGCACTCTCTCTCTCTCTCTCTCTCTCTCTCTCTCTCTCTCTCTCTCTCTCTCCATCTATCCATTCATC
>NW_025377789.1:0-1918 GCF_016433145.1 Gracilinanus agilis
GAGAGAGAGACAGAGAGAGAGACAGAGAGAGAGACAGAGAGAGAGACAGAGAGAGAGAGAGAGTGTAATGGCTGGAGACTCGGGAAGTTTGACTTGACCAGAGTCTGTGAGAACTCTCCCTCCTGGGAAAAAACCTCCACCCACCAGTCTCCCTTTGATCTTCCTCTGTTAATAAATCTGACTGCTTTTCCTAAATGTTGGTTGAAGTTTATTAGAAGGGTGGTAAGGGACAAGGATTGGGGAAAGAGGGTAATAGGGGTTCCCTCATTGAAAGTAATGATCAGTAAGTAGTACAAGTCTTGCAGCCCTCTGCTAAAAGCCTGGGCTGGCCTGAGCCTCTCTGTCTGATGATGAAGTCTGTTCTGGCTAAGCTAGGCTAAATGTGAAAGAATACAGTCTCTAGAATTAGCTGGTAAGGGACAGATAGTTCTTCAGGCTTGGCTTAGTCCCCCTCAGGGTGACCCCTTTGAGGCCATTGATCTGGTTTACACAGATATTCCCTCAGTCTAGTACAGCAAGATGTCTTCTGGCTAATGGCTTCTTTGAACAATTGGGAATCACAGCCATAAGAGAAATTTCCAGTTCTCCAAAAGTCTCTGGGAACTGGCTCTCCTTTCAAGTCCAAGACTAGACTCCCCTCAAAAAGTCCATTAAGTTTCCCAACAGCCCCATTGCTTGAGGGTTCCAAATGGCCTTTGGCCTCTTCTCACTGGCTCCTGCATTCCATGGCATATCTATGTCAGAAATCAGTTCCTTCAGCTATTATCACAATGTTTTCTTCTTCTTTATTTATTTTAATTATTTTTATAATGCCTTTTTAAATATTACTCAATATGCATGTCATAATTAAATTTTCCTTTAGAGACATCTTTTGCTTGTTCTCTGCATTCTATTCATTATAATCTGTAATATCCTTCCTTTTCCCACTTATGTGTCTTTCTGTGCCCTAGAATGTGGCCTATTTTTGTAAAAGTACCATGTGCAGCTGAAAAAAACCCATATACTTTAATACTCTCATTGATAAGTTATAAGTTTTGTTGCTTCAACTTTTCCCAACAGTTTTGTTCAGTTCTATATTTTCCCATTTATCTATTTTTCTCAGAATTTAGGAATATTAAAATCTCCTACATCTATTATGTTACTCTGAATTTTTAAAACTCAACACACCTTTCCTTTATGAAATTAAATGATATGAATTTGGTGCATACTTGTTTGGTGTAGATATAAGTTCATTCTGTGATCCATTAAAATATAAGTACTTTCCCAGTTTTCTTTCCCTTGGTATTGTGACTTTTTTTTCCCTTTGGCTAATAGCTTCACAGAAATTCTGAAATTTTATCTCCTTCCCCTTCTAAGTCAATACATTTTCTTAGATTAGTTTTGCTGACTTTATTTTGATGTTAATCTAGTTCTACTGGGTTTCTCTCAATTTCCTATTGCCTGCCCAATTCCACATTCTTTGAGTGACTTAAACTGTTAATTTATCTTATCATTTGTTTGTTTTTCTCTTGTTTCCTCCCCACCTCTTTTGTCTTTTCCCTTTTCCATTGCAATTGTGGTTCAACATTTTTCCCTTTTACTTCATCCTCTTACTTTAAGTAATTTTATTTTGCTATACACTCTTTTATAAGAATTTTCTTTTGATTTTTCCCTTTCATTATTCCCTTCCTTTTAGCCTAGTATGAATTCCATTTATTTATTTATTTACTTATTCATTTACTTATTTACTTATTTATTTATTTACTAATCTATTTATTTATTTACTTACTTATTCATTCATTCATTCATTCATTCATTTGTTTGTTTATTTATTTATTTATTTTGGGTTTATAGGCTTATTCTATTTCTACTTCTTTCTTTATTCTCCTTGAATCCACAATGAGAGTAATGCTTCTGAAATGACAAATTTGAGTTCCCT
>NW_025377790.1:0-2182 GCF_016433145.1 Gracilinanus agilis
TATATATATATATATATATATGTGTGTGTGTGTGTGTGTGTTTGTGTGTGTATACATATTTCATAACTAATTTGCTTCTAAGTAGAATCTTAAGAACAACAACAAAAGTCTTTGGTTTTCTCTCTAGGCTTTGGGGAGATCCAGTGACATTTTTTGATCATCAGTGTTGTCATGTTTTTAACATTTGTAATGTGACCAGGTCGGGTCTTTCAGAGTTGCATTATATTGTCTGCTGCCTTAAAATTATTCCAGAATGAGCCAAAAACCCTAAATTAGATTTGAATGGCCCTGGGAAGTAAATAAACTAACATGTTCTCCATCATATACAATTTGAATTAACCATTGTCCTGATGATAGATGTCTGCCTGAAGCAATATTAATTCTACTATTTCAAGGCCTTCTGGTTTTTGTCATAATTTTATATAAATGCCCATCTTCCCATACCCAAAGCTCTGACTTTTAGCAAGTAGGTGGAATCTCTGATTGCTGCATGCCCAAATGGTCTGACATACAGCATTTTCCATACCCACCCCCTTCTCTCTGCTTTCTGGAGGTTTTTGTGATGTTTTTTTATCAGGCAATAAGTTGTCTACTATTACCTGTTAGATTAATAGAAATGGATTTGAGACCTTTGAATAACATATGTTAAATTAGTATGAAGTTTGGCTTTTGTGCTTATAATTCTATAGTTTCAGGGAAGGAGAGCAGCTAAATAAAATGATCTTTCCTTGATCGTATGTAACTTTCTTATCAACCCTATTACATCCTTCAATAGTTTTTGGAAAAAATACATTTCTGGATGAAAGTAATGTTGCTTGCTTTCCTGTAAACTGGGAAGAGTTTATAGAGAAGCTGATTTGAGCTAGGACTGGGTAGGCACATTATAGTAGGTAGATCCAAAGAAATGATGTAGTCCTCATTCTCTTATGAGAGTCTTTCTTTTTTCCTTTTATGTTTTTGTTTGGTTTAATTGAAATTAATTATTTTTTTTTACCACTGATAAGTCATATATTTTCAGTCACACAAATTCACAGACAAGAGCTCTTGTCAGGACTTTCAGCTCATTTTTAAATTACAAAGGAGTTACTTCTCTCCATGTAACATAAACATTTTGACTTGTTTCCATGCCAACCAGTAAACTTTAAAGGCTCAAAAATTTTTAGAGAGGAAAATAAATTTGATATATGTACCATTTTAAATTCTGCTCAAGCATTTCAGTTAATTTTTAATAAACTGGTAGACTGAGCCTATGAGAAGGGCTCATATGCCCTTAGCCTGAAAGAGAATAGTTCAGGTCTAAAAGAAATAAGGCTGCAGCAAAGAATGTTAATTAAAATGAAAAACAAACAAACAGTGACACTACTGTAGTTTTGGTTCTTCACCTGGGATCTATGGTCACATGGCAAGATAAAAAAGTCTCATAATGCCTTATAGTTTGATATTTTTTGGCTGAAGAAACTTTTTGTATAAATTTATAGCCATATTAATCTATTAAAATAATTTTTAAAGTTGAGGAATGCAGTTCATGTGTTCTCAGCTTTTTAATGTACATCCTATATCTTCTGCAATATTTGATTTACTTATAAAGATATGGCACCAATTACTGCTCAGACAGCCTAATCAGTAATCTTATATTTGCAAAAATAACAATTCAATTAGTTTTGTTGTATCTTACATAGTAACATTGCTTCATAGTTTGTATTTTCTAAGAAAGCACAAGGCTTCTAGTGCTTTTATTATAAATTCTCAAAAAATAAAAGTTCTTTGATCTTCTCTGGATCCTTCACATCTTTGTTTTTTTTTACATTTATTAATATTCATTTTTAACATGGTTACATGATTCATGCTCCTCCTTTCCCCTTTAACCCCCCCAAACCCCCCCCCTACCCATGCGCATTTCCACTAGTTTTGTCATGTGTCTTTGATCAAGACCAATTTCCAAATTGTTGGTAGTTGCATTGGTGTGGTAGTTTCGAGTCCACATCCCCAATCATGTCCACCCCAACCCATGCGTTCAAGCAGTTGTTTTTCTTATATGTTTCCTCTCCTGCAGTCCTTCCTCTGAATGTGGGTAGCATCTTTACCATAAATCCCTCAGAATTGTCCTGGGTCATTGTATTGCTGCTGGTTCAGAGGTCCATTACATTCGATTTTACCACAGAATGTCAGTCTCTGTGTATAG
>NW_025377791.1:0-2193 GCF_016433145.1 Gracilinanus agilis
AGAGAGAGAGACAGAGAGAGAGACAGAGAGAGAGACAGAGAGAGAGAGAGAGAGAGAGGGAGGGAGGAGAGAGATTTTAAACACTATCATGTCCTAATGATAATGCCCTTTCCAGTAATGAGGTCAATTATTAATATTTTATTGAAGATCACTGGACCTATAGCGAGACTCGATTTTGAGAGTTGCATTTGGCTAAAACATCCTTAGTCAATAAATCAAATCCCCCCCCCCAAGTTTTCTTTTGTGACTGTTCTCATTGTGACATCTACTTATCTTAGGAATATATTATTTGAAATTTAACAAAACTCTCTGAGTTTGTATAATTGAGCTTGACGATATCTATAAGGGTGGGTGGGAGGGAATCAAAATCGCTATATTTAGAAAATAATGATCCCCCCCCCCCCATCCCAACACACCCAGGCACGTATTCAGGTTAAATGTGTGCACATCCTGGTAGCTGGAACATCTGTTTCTAGCTTGTTGTTCCTCTTGGCTGCTTTTCAATTGGATTTCCTCAAGCAGGTCCCAAGCTTGTCACCTTAGCCAGGGTCTGTTAACTATCACCACTGGTCCCACATTAAGTAGGAGGTTCAGGGCTAAGCTAATAACTCTCCTGCCTATCTGACGGATCGGATCGCCGCGATTCTCCCAGTGGCTACTTATCATGCTGGGCTCCTTTGGGAGGGTAATCTTCTTTTGTCTATACCTCTGGGTAGAATTGTTTGTGTACTGTTCCCGCCCCCCACCGCTTCTCCTACTCCACGTAGAATATGGAGAGTGTTACTGTTGTCCGAGGAAACAGTGCGGGGGTCCTTGTCAGCTGAGTCTACCGACAACGGAGCCTTCTGTAGCACCAGTGGTGACCTGCGAGTCTCTGAATTTCTCCCATGTTCCTTGGGAGGCGCACCCCATTCCAGCACATTTAGTGAATCCATCCTGGGTCTTCTAGCCCCAGCTAGACAACCTATTAGCTAGAGACCACAAGGCGGGTCTCCCATCTACCTTTTCCTCTCCCCCAACAATAAAGAAGCCCATAGCTGTGAATCTTAAAGGACAGGAGAGTGAATTTGGGAATGAAATGGATCACTTCAAGGTTCTGAGTTCTAGTCACGATTTGGCATAAAAGTGTAGGATTTTAGAAGCTGTCTAGTCCAGTTCCTTCATTTTACGGAGGAAGTATGGCTGTGCAATTGAAAGACTCACTGGCTTTACAGTCAGAGGTTCAAATCCTATCTGAGTGACATTGGATAAGTTCCTTGACCTCCCTGAGCTTAGTTTCTCACCTGTAAAAAGGGGAGTGGGGGAGGCTAGAATTCAGTGGTCCATGGGGTCATGAAGAGTTGGGACTGAACAACAAAAAGACTCAATGGCCTCTGCCAGCCCTTCAAACTCTAGTTCTATAGTCTTGTGAAATGGGGGCCAGATAGACCAAGTGATTGGCTCCAAATAACACAGTAACACATGCCCAAATCTTTAACTCCATATCTAATATTCTTTTTTTCTTGCTGAGGGGTGAGAAACTGGTTTAATCTTTTTTTGCCTAACGAATCTCTTTGCCAATTTGGTGGAACCAGTGGACATCACAGAAGAATACCTTTAAATGCATTAAATAAAATAAATAATCTTTTTTGAGGGAAAGGATTTTTAAAAATTATCATTATGTAACATGGAAATGGGTTTTGAACAATGATACATGTAAAACTCAATAGAATTGCTTGTTGGCTATGGGAGGGGAGAGAGAAGGGGAGGAAAAGAACATGAATCACGTCACGTTGGAAAAATCTCCTAATTAATTAATTTATTAAAGAAATTTAAAGGAAAAAAGGAAAAAATTATCATTATGACTTAAAATTTTAAGAAGCAGGAAAATTCTATAAAGAAAATTATTGAAAACATTGTTAGTAAATGTATTTCTATCTCCATAAACTTGAAACCTAAAACAAAAATTATTATTCTATCTAAGCAGCTTCTTTTTTAATGTAAAAACAAACTTTCAAATTTTTTTTTAAATTTTGGGTTCTAGGAATAAATAAATTTATGAAGGGAATAGATTCTATTGATATAAGGATGAGAGGCAGCTAGATGACACAATGGATTGAGAATCAGGCCTAGGGGTGGGGGTCCAAATATGTCTACAGATATTTCCTAGCTGTGTAACCCTAGGGCAAGTCACTTAACTCCCATTGTCTAGTC
>NW_025377792.1:0-1411 GCF_016433145.1 Gracilinanus agilis
ATAAAACCCTTACCTTCCATCTTAGAGTCAATACTGTGTATTGGTTCCAAGGCAGAAGAGTGGTAAGGGTAGGCAATGGGGGTCAAGTGACTTGCCCAGGGTCACACAGCTGGGAAGTGTCTGAGGCCAGATTTGAAACAAGGACCTCCCGTCTCTAGGCCTGGCTCTCCATCCGCTGAGCTACCCAGCTGCCCTCTAACTAATTAATGTTTACAGAATTATTGAATCCATGCTGAAGTGCCCAGTGTCACAAAGGATTCTAGCATGTGGTAGGATCCCTCTCTCAGTCCGCCCAGTGCCTTCTCCTCTCTATCACACATACTGCTTCTCCCAGCTCCTCTCTCCTTCCAGTTCCCAACAAAGACTTCCAAAACAAGACACGTAAGCAGCAAAGCAGTCATGCTAGAGCCCATCTAGGCATCAACGAGAAACAAACTTAATTTGAAGTTTCAAAATGAACATCAAAGCAGGCAGCTATGCGAGTATCTCCCACAACAGACAGTCGACTTCATTGTGACGTGATGAAATAATGCTCTGGGAACATAAAGGATGTCAAGTGATGTGGGAATGAGCATTCTGTAACACTCGAGTCATGTTTCCATAACAGTATGATGTAAGGCTATAGAGATGAGTCAAATGCAATTAGAGGTCTTAGACCTATTCCTGCCTCTCTCCCTTCTCCTCTCCCAGCTTTTCCTAGCAGACATCCAGAATGCTTCAAGAACAAATAATAGCCTTTAGGTAAAACCTTTATTGGAGAGATCCTTGTTGCATTGCAAACAGAGGATCACTTAATTCTTGGGCTTTTCTCATGGCAGCAGGATAGTTTGTGAGGATATTACTGACTCGAGACATCTTGGGGGTAGCTGGACTTGGAATCTGGAAGCCTTGAGTTTACATCCAACCTTCGACACTTGACCGAGCCTCAGTTTCTCAATCACGTAATCTCACAGAGCCTGATTTTTTCTTGAATGTAAAATGGGTTTAGTAACATACACGACTGTGTCCCCATTTGTAAAATGGCTTTAACGCTACATGTAGTGTCTACCCAATGGGATTGTTGTGAATTTTAATGAAGGCAAACTATTTTCTGAACTTCAAGATGCCATATGTTTTAAGCTCAGCTTTTTCCTGCTCCTTCCAGTTATGGAGAATGGAAGTCTGCGCCCCAATTCTCTAGTGATGGGTTATAGAGAGTTCTAGGAGAAAAGAATACACAAAAAAATTCTAGAAAAGTTCTAGGAGAAAAGAATATACAAAAAAAAATTCTAGGAGAAAAGAATATACCAGAAAATTCTAGGAGAAAAGTTCTAGGAGAAAAGAATATACAAAAAAAATTCTAGGAAAAAAGAATATATCAAAAAATTCTAGGAGAAAAATTCTAGTAGAAAAGAATATACCAAAAAAAAAA
>NW_025377793.1:0-3058 GCF_016433145.1 Gracilinanus agilis
GAGAGAGAGAGAGAGAGAGAGAGAGACAGAGAGAGAGAGAGAGGGAGGGAGGGAGAGGGAGAGGGAAAAGAGAGAGACAGACAGAAGGACACCGAGAGGGGAGAAAGTGTAACAGGAAAGGAGAAGATGAGGAGAAGAGGGAGACAGACAGAGACAGAGAGAGAGAGAAAGAGAGGGGGGGTGGAGGAGAGAAAGAGGCGGTATTGAGAAGGAAAAAAAGAGAAACAAAACCCCGGTACCAAACATTCCAGATTTGTCTTACCCATTAGATTTTCAGAGGTAAGAGTCTGGGTTTTAGAGTCAATCAATCAGCAAATATTCAGACCAACCGTGCGCCAGTCAGAATAACACTAATAATGGATGCTTATAGAACTTACTACGTGTTCTCTCCTAGAAGTAGAATAGAATAGGAACAAGAGACTTTCCCCCTCCTCCAGGGGGTCTGTATGATTCCTTTATGATCGTTGGTAATGGTCAGTGGGGTTCTTTGGCTCTGTGGGTCTCATACCCAGAGGAGGAGGAACAACTCCAACCCCAAATTATTGTACATAAAGCACCGGGAAAGCAACCAGAAAGGGAGCCTGAGGTGTCGTCTGGTCCCTGTTGGGATGGAGCCAGGAGCCCTCCGAGGAGAGCTTGCAGCTTCAGGAGCCTCGAGGGCCCCCATCTTTCCAGAGAGCGATACGCCTCTTGCCCAGCCCGAACGAGTCTCTGCCCGACTTCACGCTTCTTTCTCCTTCCCAGCACCTGGGTGGTAACAGCAGGCTCGTGTTTTCCAGGGTTTACGGATCATTTTTGCCGACGGTTCTCGAATCATCTTCCGCCTGAGTGGGACGGGGAGTGCCGGGGCCACGATTCGGCTGTACATCGACAGCTATGAGAAGGACGCCGCCAAGATCTACCAGGACCCCCAGGTAATTCTCAGGTCATTCTGGGCAATGACTTCATTCAATTAGTCAACAAAGCATTTATTGAGCACCACTGTGTGCCAAGGCTGGGAGCTAGAGGGAAAGGGAAGAATACGGCCCCTGCCCGCAAGGAGCTCACATTTGAATGGGGGAGACAACACGTAAATAAGTTGTGACTGTACTAGACGTGGTCAGAGAGTGTAGATGGAGAGTGACCTCAGAGGGAGGGGGGACCCCGGGACAAGGCCGAGGGAGGGCTCTAGTTCCAGGGAAGGAGGGGGGACCCCAAGATGGCTGAGGGAGGGCTCTAGTGCCAGGGAAGAAGGGGGGACCCCGGGACAAGGCCGAGGGAGGGCTCTAGTGCCAGAGAAGGAGGGGGGACCCCAAGATGGCTGAGGGAGGGCTCTAGTGCCAGGGAAGGAGGGGGGACCCCGGGACAAGGCTCATGGATTCTTTCCCCCATCCTCTCCTGCATCTGTCCCCTTTTCCCTACGCACATAGTCACAGCCCAGCTCAGGGTGTCTTTAGGTGGACCGTTCACTGCAATGGCCTCCCTGCTTCAAGACTTTCCCCCTCCAATGCAGCCTCCATACAGCTGCCCAAGTGGTTTCTCCTAAGCATGAGAATAAATCGAGGGTGCTCAAATGTGTCCCTTGTCTCCCGGGGGCTCCCCGTTACCTCGAGGGCAAACACAAGGCAGTGCTTGGCTCCTATCGAGCGCTTTCCCCTTCTCTCTCTCTAACCCGAACAGCCTTCTTGCTGTTCTCACATATGACGCATCATCTCCTCCCTCCCTCCCTTTGCCTGGGCTGCCCGCCCTGTGTCCTCCCCCACATCTACCCAGTGGAATGGAAGAACCCCGAAGGCAGGGGATGCCTCATTTTTGCCTTATGTGCCGAGTGCTTAGCACAGAGCATGGCACACGGGAGGGACTGGTAGACTCTTGCTAATTGACGTTGATGGGTCGCACCAATGACCTCCATGCCTGGGTTGCATTTCCTCCTTCCCTTCCTCTCTCGGAATCTCCAGCTCCCTTCAAAGACCGCCTCCTCCATGAAGCCTTTTGGGATTCCCCCAGTATGGCGCTGCCGCCCCTCTCAAATGACAGTATTTGCTTTGCCTGTATTGTGTGTATTTTCTGTGAACACACCTGGTGTGTCTCTGCCCGCAAACACACTCGCACCCACACAAGTAGAGTGTAACGCCTTGAGGCCACGTTTTTGTGTGCTTCTACTTAATAAATGCTCATAGAAGTGAATGAATGAATTGGGCAGTTATTAAGCAGCTGCCACGCATGAGGGGCTTTAGACCATGAAGGAGACCCCGTCCTGCCCCGGAGGTGGCAGTCCTGACCCTTGTGGTGGGGCGCCGAGCCCCCAGCCCGAGCGGGACGTGGGGCGCTGCCGTGGCTCTGCAGGGAAAGCTTGCTCGGCCCTGCCGAGACGGGGGGCTCACGCCTTCTCTCCCCTCCTGCCCAGGTCATGCTGGCCCCCCTCGTTTCCATCGCCCTGAAAGTCTCCCAGCTGCAGGAGAGAACCGGCCGCTCCGCACCCACCGTCATCACCTAGACGGAGGCTCGACGTGCCGCCCTTCCCGGGGCCCCATTCGGGCTGGTTTCCAGAACAAGAGAAATCATGTTTTATTATCATTGTTTCCCCCCGAGGCGTTCATGTATGTACTAGAAATGCAGAAGCTAGCGGAGGCCGTGCCAGGGCGGGAGCGAGGCGCCCCCCGCCCCGTCCCTGACGCGGGGGGCTGCGGTGGGCAGAATCCTTGGCTCGGGGGCAGGGAAGTCCTGAGTTTGAATCCTACCTCTGACGTTTCCTAGCTGTGTGACCCAAGGCAGGCCCTGCCCTCTCTCGGGCCCCTGAGGACCCGCTTGGTCCTCGTCTGCGACGTCCCAGGCGTCAGCTCTGCGTGGAGGGACTTTGGCTCCGGGGCGTCCCTGCTGGATGGAGGCGGCTCTTTCCTTCCTTCCTCGGCCCCCACCATCTAGGACAGGAAGGAGCCTCAGTCCGTCATCCGATCCGATGCTCCACAGGACAGACGAGGAAACCGAGGCCCGGGGGTGGGGGCAGGTCACTCGCCCAAGTTACCCTCGTAGTAAGCCTCAGAGGTGGGATTTGAATCTGGACCTGCCTTTTGCTGTA
>NW_025377794.1:0-1562 GCF_016433145.1 Gracilinanus agilis
TTGTATAGTTAGAGAATTTTGTACCTTTTGAACTACATTCTCCAGAATTCCTTTCTATATTACCCAGCATGCTTTTCCTTTCTATTTACCTGCTTACCTTGTTTGTTTATAAGTTCTGAAACTCCTCCCTCTCTTCTTCTTTTTGTGCAACTGGGCTGGGTTAGATAGCTTTTTTTTACTTTAGTTATTATTAATAAACTTTATAAAATATACTTAGTTATTATATATTAATTTTAATCTTTACATTGTGTAAATGGAATGTGATATCAATGGGAAGGTTCTAGCTTTCAGAGAAACAAAGTCCTCTTTGAGAAGGGTAATATTGAGCTGGGTCTTCAAGAAATTTAGGGAAACTCAGATGGAGAGGTAGATAGGATGGAGAGAGTTCCTTGCTTTGAGGACAACTTGAAAGGCACAGAATTTAGAGATGGAATATCATGCTTGAGGAAAAAGAGATCCAGCTTCTATAGATCAGACACTGTGTGGAGGAGAATAAGATGTAATAACTGGGAGATTTGTGAATAGATTTAAATTTAAAAGATTTTATATTTTATCCTGAAGGTAATGGGGACTCGTTGGAATTGATTTATCAGGGGCATATGACAAGGGCATACCGGTCCTTTAAGACCATTCTGACATCTGAATGGAGAATGGATTGTAATGGAATTATACTTGGGTAGACTGAACAACCAGGAGGATATTGTAATAGTTGAAGTGTGAGGGTTAGAGGATCTATATGAGGAATAAAGAATGTACATATAGAGAAGGAGAATATATAAGAAATATCAGAAAGGCAGAAATAACAGGATGTTAAAACAGATGTAACCTTTGGGTAAGTGAGAAGAGTCAAGGATAACACTGAAATTCAGAGACTAGAAGAATGGCATTGCCCTTCTCAATAATGGATAATTATGGAAGAGTGGAGGTTTGAGGGGGTGATAATGAGTTTTGTTTTGGATGTATTTAGTTTAAGATACCTACAAGAGTCCATTTTGAGACATCCAATAAGAAATTCAAGGTGTACGAATGGAGGTTAGGAGATAGGTTAGAGCTGGATTTATAGACTTGAAAATCATTATGGAGATAATAATTGAACTAATGCTAGTTGAGAAGGCTACCAAATAAGATAATATATTGGGAGAAGATAAAAGGGTCTGAACCAGAGAAGTGAGAAAACTAATGGTTACCAGGCATGTCTACTATGAAAATATAAATAAGGGGAATAAGAAATGCAGAGATGTAAGAGGAAACCAGAAGAGAATATTGTCACTAAAACCTAAAGAGAAGAGAACATTCAGGAGAACAGGATGATCAACAATGTCAAAATCTGAAGAGAAATCAAGAAAGATGAGGTGTGAGAAAAGACCATTCTTCCCATAGATAGTCTCTTGATTTCTTTCCATCTCACTCTGTCTCTGTTTCTCTACCTCCTTGTCCCTCTTCCTCTCTCTGATTCTTTCTTCCTATCTCTCTGTTTCTCTCTTCCACCCTCCCTCCTTTCTTTCTGCTATTTCTTTCTTCCCTCTCCTTTTATATCCCCTGCCTCCTGCTTTCTCCTCCTC
>NW_025377795.1:0-1642 GCF_016433145.1 Gracilinanus agilis
TCTGGTTATGCTTTATATAGGCAAAATCAGTTCTATCTCAAAGGTCAGTTAAAAAGGCTTTTCTTTACCACAGAGGAAGCCAACAGAAAACAGAGAATACCTGTACATCCTCTGAATGAGGAAGGTAAAGGAGCCGCCTCTTCATCACACACTTCCAAACAAATAGGCGTTGATACCAGGCATCACAAATTATGCCTTCTGCCATCTAGAGGAGAGCCCTTAAATTCAGTTTTAAAATTTTGTTCCAATCCTTCTTGGGGTCTCATGCAGTCATCAGTTTCTGTCGGATTCAATAAAATTTTCAAGGAGCTTGCTGTTTGAGTGAGGCTTTCCCCCAATTGTCCTTAGCAGTTCTTCCTCATTTCCTTTCCTGCTCTTTCCTCCGGAACAATGATTCTAAATCTTTTCTATGTCCCAGAGCCCTTGGGCAGTCTGGTGATACTGATAGTAGTAGAGTAGAAGACAAGATGCCCAAAGCAGATGGAAAATGTTAAGGAGGAAAGGGAACCCATCACTTCCTGAGGCGGTCCATGCTCTGGGATATATCCTTCTAAATAGCTAAAAGGCTTTTCCTAACATCCCCCTCATTTTCCGCTTTTCATCTTCCTCTCGTGACTCCTAGTTCCACATTCAGTTCAGTTTCCTTGTCTGTAAAATCAGGAAGTTGGGGCAGATAACCTCTACAATCCCTTTATGCTCTAAACTGATGAGTTTATGGCATGCTTTATGGTCACACAGCTAGTAGGTCAGAGGGAAGTCCTTGAACTCAGGTCTTCTTGGCTTCAGAACCTCTATCTATTACTCCACTTGATTCTTCTCTTTCATGAACAAACTCAAGAAAAAAAGCAAGGGAAAGAAGAGGAAGAGAGAACTGGAGTGAGAATCAGGCCTTTAGTTGTGGTGACAGCAGGTGTTGATAGGAAAGAAAATCAATTAAAAATGTGTTGCCTTTGTTGGGTTTGTACCCCAAAGAGATAATAAGGGAAAAGACTTGTACGAAAATTTTTATAGCAACGTTCTCTGTGGTGAGAGAAAATTGAAAAATGAGGGGGTGTCCATCGACTCGGGAATGGTTGAATAAATTGTGGTATCTGATGGTAAAAATGAGTTGCCACATGGCTTATGTAGGAACCCCAAGGTTCCTGGCAGGTCCAGGTGCCAAGAAGGCCAAAGTTATGCCTTAGTCATTCATGCTGTTTGAAAAGTATTTATCAAACACTAGGTTGCTATACTCATTAACTACTGTGTGTTTCCATTGATACACTATTTTATTTCTTAGACAGGATCAGACTGATTTGATGATTACTGCTTTATAATATAATTTAATATATACTATAGCCAGGCTCCTTCCTTCATATTTTTTTAATTAATTTCCATGATATTCTTGACTGTTTATTCTTTCAGATGAATTTAATTTTTTTTATAGTTCTAAGAAGTCTTTTTTGTGTAGTTTGATTGGTATGGCACTGAAATAGGTAAATTAATTTAGATAGAGTTGTTATTTTTATTATATTGGCTCAGCCCATCCATGAGCAATTGATATTTTTTCTAATTGTTTATTTGTGTGACTTTATTTGTGTGAAAAATTGTAATCGTGTTCATATAGTGGCTAGGTGTGCTTTGATAAGTATACTCCTAGGTA
>NW_025377796.1:0-2646 GCF_016433145.1 Gracilinanus agilis
AGATCTAATTCGGATCCTGAATCTGCCATTACCTGTGGGACTTTGGACAAGTCAAACAAATGAATTTTCTCTGAGCCTAATTACAGAGGTAGTTGTGGCTTGGTGTTTAAGAGCGCTGGTCCTGGAGTCAAGAAGACCCGAATTCAAATCCAGCCTCAGACACTTCCTAGTTGTGTGACCTTGGGCAAGTCACTTAACTTGTGATTGCCTGACCCAAAAAAACCCTCCTGGACCCACTGGAAGGAAATCGAGAACCATTCCAGTATCTTTGCCAAGAAAACCCTGTGGAAAGCGATGGTCCATGGGGTCACAAGGAGATGAACATATCTGATCAAAAAGAATCTAATTACTCTGCATATCGAGGGAATTGGATAGATGATTTCTAAGATCACTTCCCACACCAATTCCCAGTCAGAACCTGGAATCTGATGGTTGATCGCCTGGAGCACCCGTGGCTCGGGCATGATTGGGCAGGGTCAGTGATCCTAGTTGTTCAGTTATTCAGGTACAATTCTCCCCACCCAGCCCCTTTCACCAACTCCTAAATTTATAGCTTTCCTCTCCTTCTAGACAAGCTCTGGCTTTAGGGTCAAGGTTGTAGTGCCTTTGGGCACTGAAAATCCCTGTGGTCATCAAAAGCAGTTAGGTGGTATGGTGAATAGACTCCTGGACCTAGAGTCATGAAGACCTGAGTTAAAGTTCTGATTCTGACACTCGCTATCTGTGTGACTCTGGGCAAGTCACTTAATCTTTTTTCAGCCTGTTTCTTCATTTATAAAATTGGAACAATAATAATACCTATTTTCCTGGGTTCTTGTAAGGATAAAATGAAATGTTTCTGAAGTGCTTTGCAAACCTTAAAGTGCTATGTTTTTGTTAAAGATAAGCTATCATTATTATTTCAAACACGATCCTGCCTTCCTGAGGGGGCAGAGTGGAGTGAGCCCCTGCCTCAGTTTCTCATCTCTAAAACAAGGATGGAGGCTTCTTGCTTGCTTCTCCCTACTATGATTGTGGAAAGAAGGGGCTGGTGTGACAAACTCCTGGAGCTCCCTCCGGCAGGGTAGACCCTGGATGAGCAAAACATCCCTTCATCCCATCCCTGTCATCGTTAACAGCAACAATTATTATTATTTGGAGAGACAGGCTGGGGGCAGCCAGGGATGTGGTTGGTGTGAAAGAAATAAAAAAGTCCTCAGTGCGTGCCGTCTCGCCAGGTTAATACTCCTGCCTGTCTGCCTGACAGCTGTAAGATTGATTACCCGGCCCTCCTGCTTTTTATAACTTGATCAGTCGAATTAATCTCTGGCTGTAGGCCCATCTGATGCCTGCATCACAAATTTAATTTGGAGATGAATCAGCTCCACTAGCGAGCATTCCCCCCCAACCCCAGTCCCTGTCCCTTATCCCTCCCTTCTTCCTCCTCTGACTTCCCCTCCTCCTCCTTCTCTTCTCTTCTTCCCTGCTTCCTCCTCCTCCTCCTCCTCCTCTTAATTTCCCTTTCTTTCTCCCATTCTCTGTCCTTCTTAAATTTTCTCAATCTTTTTATTTTCGCCTTCCTTTCTCCATCCCTCTCCTCATTAAGTCTGGTCAATCTACCTCTCAGAGTGGTTCACTAAATGCACCTTAAAGTCTCAGCAGGAACCCGAACCCCAGCACTAGTGATCAGATCCTCTGTTTACCTTATCCCAAGACTGGGGAACGTTACCTACACATCCACAGTCAGCCTAGAGATGGAGACAAGGGCAGGGAGCTATAAAGACTCATCAACTGAATGATCAGTTATGATCGCAGAAGACTGATACCACATGACAGAGAGATGATGGACTAATATGAAGAAAAAGAATTAATTCATTCTTGGACATGACCAATGTGGGAACATGTTTTGTTTGGCTGGGCTTATATGATACAGAGATTCTTTCTTTCTTTCTCAGTTGGTGGGGGGAGGTATAAGAAAGAAAAAAATGAAAACTTAATAACAGAAAATATTTAATTAAAAAAAGAGATAGCAAGAGCCAGTAACAAAAAGAGAAGATGTGAGGAAGGCGGAAAGAGGGGGGAAAAAGAGATATGTGAGGAGGAAAATAGGGGGAAGAGAGAAAGAGAGGCAGAGGGAGAGAAAGAAAATGAGAGGGAGGGAGAATGAAGAGAGAGAATGAGAGGGAAAGAGGCAGAGACAGAGACAGAGAGACAGAGAGACTCAGCCGACAGTAAGTAAGACATATTAATGTACTAAAGACTTAATGAAGTTGGGGAGGGGGGTGGGGGTGGAAAGTGCTGGCTTTATTAGTTTATGGCCGATTAATGGGGAGGCCATTATGGTGATGGAGATGGATTGCTGCTGTCAGCACCGGCCGGGCAACCGTTCCCTTCCTTAAGGTGGTGGGTGCCTGTGCAGGCCGAGCAGGGGCTTCATTAGAAACCTCCTTCCACTTGGTCCAGGTTGGGGAGGGGGTGGTTGACTGGGGGGTGTGAGATCACAGTCAAGGTGAGAATGGGGTGGAGGATTTGGAACCCTGAGGAAATGGAAAGAAGAAATCCCACTGGATCTGTCATGAGAAGCAAAGGGGTACCGGGACATCTAGGTCTACTCTCCCCTCTTTTAACTCTCTCTCTCTCTCTCTCTCTCTCTCTCTCTCTCTCTCT
>NW_025377797.1:0-1364 GCF_016433145.1 Gracilinanus agilis
AATGCACAATTTTGGAGCCCTCTATGGGCATAGTTCCCAACTGCTCTCCAGAATGGTTGGATCAGATCACAATTCCACCAACAGTGCATCAGTGTCCCAATTTTCCTCCATCCCTTATAACATTTATAATTTTCCTTTTCTGTCACATTGGTCAATCTCATAGGTGTGAGGTGGTACCTCAGAGTTGTTTTAATTTGTATTTCTCTAATCAAGAGGGATTTGGAGTACTTTTTCATCTGACTATAGACAGCTTTGATTTCTTCATCCTAAAGCTGCTTGTTCATATCTTTTGACCATTTACCAATTGGAGAATGAGCTATATTTTTAGGAATTTAACTCAGTTCTCTATATATTTGAGAAATGATGCCTTTATCAGAAATACTTTTTGTGAAACTTTCCCCCCACCTTCCTGCTTTTGTTCTAATCTTTGTCTGTACAAAACCTTTTAAATTTAATAGCATCGGAATTATCATTTTATATCCTCTGCTGCTCTCTGACTCTTATTTGGTCCTACATCTTCCCTTATCCATAGATCTGACAAGGACACTCTTCTATGCCCCCCTAATTTGCCAATGGTATCCCCCTTTGTGTCTAAATCATATCGCCATGTTGTCTTGGGTATGTGGTGCGACATGTTGCTTTAATCTCAAGCTACAATTGTGTTTGGATCGTTTCCTTTTCCTCTGGTTTCTTTGGGATTTAAGACCAATCGTTGGGGAGAGTGACTCATGTCCTCTCCTGGTTCTCTGTTGCCTCTAGGATAAGATTTAGCTCCTCAGCCTGCCTTTAAAGCCACCTTCTCCCCCAGCCTAGGTCCTGCCTCCCTTTCCATACACTTTACCTTTGGGAACTCTCTGCCCAGGTCCCTTGGTCTGCTGATTGTCTCCCACACAGGACAGCTGTCTTCTTATCTAGACTTTTTTTTTTAGTTTAACTAATTAATTTCAAGTATTTTCCCATGGTTCCATGATTCATGTTCTTTCTCTCTCCTCCCCACCCTCCCCATAGCCAAGGCACAATTCCTCTGGGTTTTACACGTGTCATTGATCAAGATCTATTTCCTTATTATTAATATTTGCATTGGGGTGATCCTTTAGAGTCTGCCTCCCCAATCTTATCCCCATTGAACCATGTGATCAATCAACTGTTTTTCTTCTATCCAACGCACAATTTTACTGGGTTTTACAAGTATCGTTGCTTGTCTAGACTTTTTGCAGAAGTGGTCCTCCATGCCTTGAGTAGTCAATAAATATTTATTAAATGCCCATTCGTCAGTCAATAAACATTTATTAAGCACCTACTGTGTATCAGGCACTCTACGAAGCGGTGGGGGTTCAAAAAGAAGCAAGAGAATTGTTCCTGTC
>NW_025377798.1:0-4314 GCF_016433145.1 Gracilinanus agilis
CCTTCCTTCCTTCCTTCCTTCCTTCCTTCCTTCCTTCCTTCTCTTCTCTTCTCTTCTCTTCTCTTCTCTTCTCTTCCTTCTTTCCTCCTTCCTTCCTTCCTTCCTTCCTTCCTTCCTTCCTTCCTTCCTTCCTTCCTTCCTTCTCTTCTCTTCTCTTCTCTCCTCTTCTTTCCTTCTTTCCTTCCTCCTTCCTTCTCTTCTCTTCTCTTGTCTTCCTTCTCTCACTGTACTTCCTTACCAGGTGATCTCATCCAGGCATGGAGATGCCCTGTTGTTTCTACAGAGGATGCCCAAGCCTATCTCCTTAACCCTAACTGCAAAGCTTTAGACCCACTTCCTGGACCCCCTCCATCGATAATCAGCCCCTCCCCCAATTAAATGAACGCTTATTGGGTAAATGAAGGAGCCATCAAAGCAAAGGTTATAAATACACGATATTGAAAGAATAATCTCCTGCCTCCAATGCATCCTTCATAAACCTACCAGACTAATCTTTCTGAAGAGTCTTCTCAAGATAATTCTTTCTGACAAAAAGAAAAAGAAAGTAGAGCTCTAATCAGAGAGCTGGAGTGGGCAGAGAGCTGGATGTGGGGAGAATGGAAACTGCTTGAGAATAAGCATTATTTCCTTCTTTGTATTTCTATCCTCTGGCACCTAGGAAACTCCTCACTGATACCAGGAGGAGCTGGGTTAAGTCCTGCCTCGGATTCTAGCTGAGGGACCCCAGGAAAATCATCTTATTTCTCCTAGCCTCTGTTTCCTTACTTGTCACTGCAATCTAAATGCTAATTCTATTCTGATTGCTAGCAATGCAGGCAGTGAAGTCACTTTTGCTTGACCTGGACAATTGATTGGAGGACATCTCACTGCTTGGGCCTTTCTACGAACAATAATAACAAGAATGACATTTATGCTGTACTCTAGTAGTTTCAGAGCATTTTACATACATTATCATATTTGATCTTCAGGACAACCATGGGAGGAAGCTGAGGTGAACAGGGTTAAGTGACTCACCCAGGGTCACACAGCTAGTAAGAGCCTCAGGCCTTCCTGACTCCAGGTCCAGCTTTCTATCCACTGAGCCACCTGGCTGGCCAGAAATACAACTGGGGAAGAGAAAGGGAATAGACCATCACCACTACCACCACCATCATCACCATTGTAACCACTTGTATAGTGGTTTAAAGTTCACGTGATACTTTATATACATTATCTCATTGGAGCCACACTATTACTCCATGAGGGTCTATAGTTGTTGTCATTAATATTTTATAGATGAAAGTTGTTCAAGTGACTTTCCCAGAATTGCTAGATGGGAGGTGGCTGGGGCAGAACTTGAACTCAAGTCTTCGTGATCCCAAGTCTGTCATACCATCCTAGGAGTCCCCTAAGCCCTTGTGTGGACCAGCAGAAGCAGGTGTCCCAAGACTCCCCTCTAAAACAACCAGAAAATCCCAGGAGGGGAAACAGTTTCTAACAATGATCCTCTTACTTCCTTCCCTTTTGGGAGCCACAGAACTAAGCCTAAAACTGGTTCTTCATTGAAAATTGCCCCCGTCAGGAGCAGAGACTTTGAGGAATGGCCTGGATGGAGAAAGGAGCCCAGGGAACCGCCAGGGGTCTTCTTCTTTCCTGCTCTCACCAAAAGAACCCGGCACGGCCCACCTTCAGAAATGGACACAAACAGAACAAGTAGCTTCTTCCAAGTACTGAAGGCAAACGCGGGGTCTCTGTGGGATCAGAGATTGTCGAACCAGCCAGAACCAAGACGAGCCTTTCCCTTAACTTGATCCTGGTCTCTCTCCTAAAGGAGCCCCAAAGCTGTTAGTCATTGAAGAGCAGAAGGATCAGGGGGCGGAATAAAGGAGCGCCTGGATGGCCAGTGGCTGTCCCCAGTGGATGTCTCGTCTCTCTTGACTCTCTTCCCTCCATGTTTAGAATGAGTTTAGAGGAATCCTTCGCCATCCTGCTCCTCTCTGGCACAACCCCCTCCACCCCAGATGAGGTGTTCAGGAATATTTGTTGACATGACTTGGCTGATCCCTGGCTTGGGAAGGCCCCGCACAAACCCTTGGCGCGTTCCCAGGCTCCAGTTGAAGAGAAACTCCCAGGCCAGCTTCAGCCTAGCTTTCCACGATGCGTCATGTTCCGTCTGAGCTTTGGGAAAGCAGGAGGACGGAGAGCTCCAAACTCCGGAATGGCGGGTCGGTTGGTCGCTCCCCATCTTTGACTCATCCCGGGCTTAAACGCTAATCCCCTCCTGCTTGGAGAATCGAAACCAATCCCCAAAGCCGGGGAAGCTTCATCCTGTTGACTGCGTTGCAGCCAAGGAGAGTCCAAGAGATTCCCTGCGTGGTGCCCCAAGCCCTCGCGAGGCTCATCTCTTGCCTTTCCGGGATTGTGTCACATGCTTGTCGCTTTGGTTTCACCATCTCTGCCTCTCCCCCTTCCTGTCCCAAATGACTGTGAGTGTGCACATGTGTGTGTAGCTACATAAAGATGTCACGATGATGCAGAGATGATAATTGTGTTGATGGACATTATGCCATCCCATGGCATGCCCAGAGACCATCGGAGCTACCCCGAGGGTTTGCCAGAGTGGCCCCGGGAATCACCCTTATTAGAAACCCCAAACAGGCATTCACTCTGGCCTGGAGGGCCTTCAGGAGGTCTTACACAGAGCCCTGACTCAGCTGGGCTATGGAGGAGCCCAGGACCATGGGGCAGTCGCTGGTCTGTCCTGGAAGCTCAGACCTGCCCACCTTGGGATGGTCTAGTTTAAGCCGAGTTGATAAGAAGCCTTGGAGAGGGCCAAACCCCCTGCTGTCCCTCTGCTTTGGGACTGGTCTGAATTTGGGTCAGATGTGGGCTGTCTTCTTGGGACACAGAGGGAACCCAGGAAGAATCCCCCGACATTCTTCTCAGGTGGTTGGCTGCGTCTCGTGTCACTTCACCATCTCTTCCTCCTCTTCCTCCTCACTTGTGTGATTCCTGTTCCTCCTGGACACATGCCCTCTTTCCTCTTGATTCGCTTAGGGCTATGGATCCTCTCTCGACCCCTCTACCTGGCCTTCCAAGCTCTCAGAGGGGAAGGAAACTTCTTAACTCTGTTGGAACATTTCTGGTAATGAAATGGAAAGCAGGATCTAATGAGCTCTTTAGGGTCTTCCTTAAAACTCCCAAACAGTCCCGTGGATCTCTGAGCTCCTCCATCCATAGAGCCTCTCCAATGGGCTAGCTTGGGACCTATCCATGCTTGTGTGTTCTGAGTGAATGCAGTCCACATCTTTCTATAAGTTTGTCAGTGGAGCCTGTTCTGGTCTACCCAACGTGTTTGATATTTCCTTGTAATCTTGTGGTGTAGATGGCGGGGTGTGGAGTGGAACAGTGGTGCAGCAGAATGGTATACATAGCCCAGGAAAGACTCCTATTCTTTCTAGATTCTCTCTCTCTCTCCAAGTTACACTTTTCCCATCAATATACACAATGTCCAGGGGGAGAATGGGTACACGCTTACAGAAACCTAACAGGGAGGCAGCTGAGTAGGGAAACCCATGCAGCTCTGGATGGCAAGTCTTGCCAGGTGTCACCTCTTAGGCAAAACCAATTACCTATTTCCTCTCTTTCTGGTTTTCATAGGTCTCCTTTTGGACAAAGGCACTCCTTTCCTCTTTTCAGGTCACCAAGGCAGTAACAGGTGCTTAGATCTCATAGCCACCCTTGGCAGGCTGCTGAGAAAGTGCTACACTCTTTTGGTGCCATTTCCTGAAGCCAGAGAACAGCAAAGTGCCTCATATCTCTTTTAAAGCTCTGAATTTCTCTCTATCTCTTTGTCTTTCCTCCTCTGCCTCTGTCTTAGGTTTCCTAGACAATTAGTCCCATTTCATTGAGTGAGATAACATCTGTGAAGCACTTTCTGAACCTTAAAGCTCCAGAAATACCTGCTATTCTCATTATTGAAAGTTAGCATGATGATATTGTATAAAGAGTCAAAAGGACCTGAGTTTGAATTCTACCTCTGACACCTATTGGCTATGTCTCTTAAGCTCTCAGTGCCCCAGGCAGCAATCCCAGATGACAGACAGAATCTGCAGCAGGTGCCAGTTGGCCCAGGCTCAGTAAGTTGCCATGCCATGGAGCATCTCTACCAGAAGTGTCAAACATGAGGCCAGAGGCTGGAAACCCATTAAAATATGGAAAGGCCATAGAACCGGGCTTCCCTTTGACTCAGCAATATGATGACTAGGTTTGTATGTTAAAGAGATTTAGAGAGAGAGAGAGAGAGAGAGAGAGAGAGAGAGAGAGAGAGAGAGA
>NW_025377799.1:0-4339 GCF_016433145.1 Gracilinanus agilis
CTCTGTGTCTGTCTCTCTCTGCCTCTCTCTCTTTGTCTCTCTGTCTGTCTCTCTTTCTCTGTTTGTCTGTCTGTTTCTCTCTCTCTTTCTCTCTGTCTGTCTCTCTGTCTGTCTTTCTCTGTCTCTGTCTGTCTCTCTGTCTCTGTGTCTCTGTCTCTGTCTCCTTACATGCCAGGAAGTGGCTGAGCTAAATGATCTCTAAGCTCCCTTACCCCTCTGCTGTTCTATTATCTGAATGGCCCTTCCCAGTATCAGTTTCCTCTTTTGTAAAAACAATTTAATTCTAAAGAACTAGTGGCAGGCAGGCAGGCAAAAGCATTTCTTAATTAGCGCTCAGTATGTGCCAAGTTCTGTGCTAAGCGCAAGGAATACAAATAGACCTGAAAAGCAAGGACGTGATGGGGCAGAAGAGGTGCCCAGCAGGGCCGGAGCGCTGAAAGCCAGGGTTGGGGGGGAATGCAGTATGACTGCCTGGGCTTAGCCCCAAAGTTCCTCGAAGGAGCTCACCAGTGCTCCCACTGGTGCCAGCACGGTGCAGGGATGTTCTAGGGTAAAATAGTGCCAGGCACTGAAGCAAGTCTCAGGGCAAGAAGGCAGCTGAGTCAAGAGGATAAAGGCCAGGAAAGTGAAAAGCAGAGCTGGGCAGTGAACAAAGCGTGAGCCGCATGGACCAGGCCTCAAAACAGAGCCCCTTGGAAGGATCCGGCAGATGGGAGGGGAGGGCAGCAAAGAACAAGTGATAAAGATAGCAGAAGATGTCATTAAAGGAAGTGACCAGACTGAGCCAACACACCAAAGCTTGTGGGATGCAGGAGAGCAATAAGCAGGAGAAAACACTCGTCTCTAAGCTTCGACCACAGGAGAAAATCAGGCCTCCCCTCCTTCCCTAATCCTCGGGGATTCGCTTTCCCTTAAAGGAGACAATGCCGTCCTCAGGATGTGATTGGCCCCGGCTTCCCCAAGGGCAGAAAAGGCCTCTCGTGTGGGTGCTAGTCCTCTTTAAGGTTGGGGAGTGTGGAAGACCATGAGAATCGCCATGCATTGCTCTGGCGCCTGTTGTCAATGCCCAGAGCCAGAGCTCTTGACTTTTAAGACCAACATGGTACCTAATGGAGTTGGCGACCACACAAGGTATCACGCGAGTGTTGATGTGGGTCATGGCTCACAATGTTGACTGGATTCGATGTTAGAACATCTTAGAATTATGCTGAAAATGCTTTCGACCTCCCAGACACCCTTAAGAGGGCTTGGAGACTCCCAACACTATGGAAGTCCTGAGTCTACTGGAGCCTATGTGGAGACTGTCTTTGGGGGAATTTCAGAAACTTACCAGACTCTCTGAGGACTTCGATCTACAGAACAGATTAAATTGCTTAGCGGCTCTACACAGGAACTTGCCTTTTCCCTCTTCCAGGTGACCGAAGGAGTTACTAGCACCTGGCTCGAGAGTCCACTGGCTTCCGGGAAGACATACCTGCTAAGGCCGAAGCGCTTTTAGATGTAGCTCTGGCAGACCTTCTTCAGTTCTTCTTTGTTCCGCTTCCTGAGCACGCCTCGAGGCCTCTCTTCCTCTGTGCACCCTGCGAGGGAGATGCAGACAACTTCTCAGAGAGGGCTCGAGGGGAGCGTTAGGTGGGGCTGGTGGGAGGCGCTCTGCTTTTCTAGTGATGGACAGAAGTCAAATAGTCTACTAACTGCGGTGACTGGGGATGGCTACGGAAGAAAGGAGATGCTTTAGGTATTTGGCGGCCCTCCTGGGTCCTTAGATGAAGGTGAGGCACAGTGGTCGGCCGGCCCTTGTGAAAGGAGGAGGCTGAGGCTTCCCAAAGGGAAAAGGTTGTCTGTCATTCCTCGACGTGCCTCTGGAGGAGGCGGGGAGGTATTGGCGGGAGGGCCCGAGACAACGGATGGGGCCTTGGCCTCCAAACCGACTCCAGGACGGCCTGCATCTAGCAGCTTGAGCCCTCTCGGGCACTTGACTACAGATCACGCCAACTATGTGTGACTATGGCGTGGCTCTGATGTTCCTGGGGCTGCTCCTTCCTAGCGTTATCGCCTTGCATCGGGAGACTCGCCATAAACTACAGGGTTGGCATCACTTCCACCCTCTGGAGCAACCTGTAAGCCCGGGATCTCCAGACCTCGTTCACCCCTCCACACCCACTCATTCGTCTCGAGCAGGGCCCTCTTTCCCCCTGGATGGGAGGCTAATGTTCTAATGAAGGACTAACCAGTGAGACCCTCATAGGTGTTCGCACGATGCAAGCGCCTCGGGGAGCCCCTCGGGTACCTCGTTTGCTCACCCTGTTAACCCTGGAAGATCCGGAGCCTCCTCCTTCCTTGGTCCTTGACGATGATCTTCTATCTGCCTCGAGCAGGCGTCCCGGGGCCCAGAAGCGCTGTGGATGTGTGGTGGTCCTTAGGTGGGATGGCGGACACCTCGAGCGATCTGAGGCTCACGGCTGCACTACAGAAACCTGCATAGGAAAGAACAAATGGGCGTTGGATTGGGAAACTACAGACTGGCCCGGGATCCGTGGCTTCGTGTGCACGGGGGCCACCAGTCTTGAACCCAAATGGCCTGTGGGGGAGACAATAGAGGAGAAGCCCCTGGAGCTGAGGGGGGTCCCCCAAAGGTAGGATTGTGATAGACCAGGCACTCTTTGACCAGATGACAGGAGCTCCAAGAGAACTGAGGACCCTAACCCCGCCCGTGGTCTCTGCCGGCACTGTGTCACCTGACCCCATTCAAAATCCTCCCCCAAGTCACTGCCTCTCAGTGGATCAGTTTCCTCAGCATTGAAATATGGGGGTTGGAATGACAGGATAGCTGAGGCGGGCCTCGATGGAGTGAGAAGGCTCCACCGTGAGCAGGTCTCGGGGTAGATCTGGAAGCAGCAATTGGGCCTTTCTATTCCCTGAGGATTCCTCTGGCCCACGTGGCCCCACGTCTAGGCCAATGATGCCTTTCTTTCCAATTGGTCTAAACCAAAGAGCCCCCCCCCCCCCGGCTCATCTCTGAGCGTCTCCCCACCATTCTCTATGGGGACGCCTCCCTTCTCTTGGCGAGGGGAATGAAACCCGACCCAAACCTGGGGCAGCCCATCTGCCTGTATCGATTTGGGCTTCCTCTTGGGCCTCCCAAGCCATTTCCTTTTCGGACAGGCCGTCATGGCCATAAAGTGTGGGGGTTTCCCAAGCGTTGACATACATGATCGCATTTGATCCTCGCGAGAAACTGATCCTGGGCAGAAGCTGGCTTGGTAAGCGCGGTGGGGAAACGGGGACAACTAGAGGTTAAGCGGCCTGCTCGGGCCAAAGAAATGCTAGCGAATGGCGGCGAGTGGACTTGAACTCCTTCGCCTCACTCCAGGCCCAGAAGACCATCCACGGAGGCCTCTGGGGAGCTGGATCTCGCCCCGAGAAGACGAGGGGCGCCCGGCTCTCACAGAGCAACGAGAAGGCGACACAAGGCTGTGACTCCCATCTTCTGCATACTGTTTTCATTCGTGGAAGGGCTAGCTGGTGGGGCCACGGCCAAGGGGCAAGGCTGCTGGCCCTGGCAGGGCACGCTGGGCTTGTTTGAACTCCCAACCTATTGCCACTGTACTAGCTACTGAGCGCTTGGCTGGCTCATGTGGCTTCCGTTGGCCTGAGGAGAAAAAAGGAACCCCCGGGGGATGTCTAGGGAGTATCATTCAACAGGTGGCTGGATGGCTTCCCACGGGCCGCAGGTGCTCACCTCTGCCCAAGGTTCAAATGCACTCCTTGGCCTGCCAATTTGGGCCTCTATTTGCCATGCCTGTGGTTTTCAGTGAGTCTGCTAGATGGCTTATAGGATAGACCCCTGGGGCCCGAGTTCAAATGTGACCTGGGACACCCACTAGCTGTGTGCCTCTGTTTATCTTAACTCGCTGGGGAAGGAGATGGCCCATGGGGTGCCCGAGCTCACAAGGCCCGGGTGGCTGAGGGGGAAGGTCCCCACTTTCTCTCCTGCCGCGCGGGGGCCAGCAAAAGAACAGAAAAAGGGCCCGGTCTCCTTGGGAAAGCGGGCGCGCTTCGCCCTGCCTGGCCTCTAAAGAAGGGCTCCCCAGCTCTGGGGGTCCCTTTGAAAGTCGGGGCCGCCCCCCCCAGCCCCGCAGCTTTCCCCTCGGGCACAGCCGGGCCTCCCCAAACAATAAGGCGGGCTGCGGGCGTTTTTTGACCCCAGTCGAGCGCCCCCTCGCGGGCTGGGCCGGCAGGCTCGCCCCGGCCAGACCGTGCCAGCAAACTTGGGGGAGTGCCGGGAGCGCTTCTCCGGTCCCCTCCGAGGCCAGGCAGCCGCCCCGCCCCACAGGGT
>NW_025377800.1:0-2162 GCF_016433145.1 Gracilinanus agilis
AAGGAAGGAAGGAAGGAAGGAAGGAAGGAAGGAAGGAAGGAAGGAAGAAAAAGAAAGGAATTTGTGCTAATTACCAGGAAATAAGACCCTTTCTATCTATCCTTGAGCAGCAGAAAGATGTGTGTGGGACAAACTCCTCTAGGGATCATCCTGCCATGTTCAACAGACCCTCAGGGATCTAGTTTTTAATACTGAGCCATAAGATAGGCTTTCCCATCTGATGACTTAGCACAGTACCTAGCACACAATAAGTGGTTAATAAATGCTTGATGATTTGATAGTCTACAAGGAAGGACTTAAACAAAAGCAGACTTGTTCTCTATTCCTATTCAGCTAGATGGGAAAGATACAGCATGATACAGTAGAAAGAGAACAAACATAAAGTCACAGGACCTGAGTTCAAATCCTAACCCTATTTATCAGCTATGTATGATCTTGGAGAAATCATGGAACTCAAGGTTTCTCATCTAGAAAATGAGAGGATCAGACCTGCTGGCCTTTAATGTTCTTTCGGACTCCAGATTTGGGACCCTGTGATTCATCCTAACAGTGACTCCTTTTCTAGTCTACACTGGCTGAGTTCTGGTTATACACAGTATAAAGTGTATAAATGAGGGGCAAGAGCACCAGGCCTGGAATTAGAAGGACTTGGGTTCAAATCTGGTTGCAGATACTTCTTAGCTGTGTGACCCTGGGCAAGTCACTTGACCCCCATTGGCTAGCCCTTACTGCTCTTGTGCCTTGGAACTGACACACAGTATTGATCCTAAGACAGAAGGTAAAGATTTTTTCCCCCTAATCTTTATTTAATTATTTGATTTAGCATCTTTTCCATGATTACATGATTCATGTTTTTTCCCTCCCTCCTCTCTCTCTCCCCCCTCTCCTAGAACTGATGAGCAATTCCACTGGGTTTTACATGTATCATTGTTCAAAACCTATTTCCATATTATTAATAAGGTAAAGGTTTTAAGAAAAAAATAATAAAAATGCCACATAAATGTGAACTGTTGTCATGATTGCCCTCTGCTGTCTGTCCCTCTAGTGTGACAATGTATGGTTTGGGATGGGTGGCTCCAAGGTTTTCCAGCTGGGTGGCCAAGGGCAACTCAGAGCCTCAGTTTCCTTATCTTCAAAATGGCACTGATAATGCTTGCATAGTCTATCTTACAGGGTTGCAGGGGGGGGGGGTGAAGGCATTAATTATAGAAACAGAAATTTCTGCCACTTTGGTGAACTTAATCCTGACAGTCTTGGGCTTCTCTCTTTGAACACCCAGTTTGGGAGGTTGGATAGGAATTCAATTCAATAAACATTTATTGAGCCCCTTCTGTGTGCCAGGTACTATGTGGGGGCATAAAAAGAGGTAAAAGACAGCCCTTGCCCTCCAGGATCTTATAGTCTCATGGGGTTGGGGTAATGGACAACCGTGCACACAAATATATACAAAGCAAGCTCTTGGGTGGATAAATGGGAAATGATGACCAGAGGGAAGGCACTGGAGCCAGGAGGGGTTAAGGAAGGCTTCCTGTAGGAGGTGGGACTTAGAGGACGCCAAAGATTCTCTTTGCCCCTGCTGGACAATGAATGGTAGCACCTGGGCTTGGTTCCCCTTCGAGACAGTTAGCTGGGTTTTCATCTCGGTCACCTCCCGACTCCTGCGTGTAACAGGAATGAGGGGGAAGCCTTTGGCGAGGCTTCACCAGGGAATGACTCTCAGAGGCGCGTGTGGATGGTCTAAATGGGCCTTTCCTCTTTCCAGCTTAACTCAGGTGATCCGAAAGTTTGCCAAACAGCTGGACGAGTGGCTCAAGGTCGCCCTTCACGATCTCCCAGAAAACTTGCGAAATATCAAGTTTGAACGTAAGTGATTGGGAGGACCGGAACGGGAGGCGATTGTGGAAGGGGACAGCTCCATCACTAAGTGCCTGACTATCTCTGGCAAAAGGCATTTTACCGCCCTCATTCTTAGATTCAGAAAGAACGCAGGTTCCAGGGGCAGAAGCGTGGGTTCAGATCTCACTCTGAGATACGAGTTGTGGGACGGTGGGGATGCGATTTTGACCTCTTTGGGCCTCAGTTTCCTTCTTGGTAAAATGAGATAGTTGGACTGAATAGCCTTTGAGATGTCTTCCCAGCTCTGGAATCACTGGTGTTCTACC
>NW_025377801.1:0-1043 GCF_016433145.1 Gracilinanus agilis
ATTCACCACTTTCCTTTGCTGTCATGTTAGCCAATCTGCTAGGTGTGAGGTGGTACCTCAGAGTTGTTTTGGTTTGTATTTCTCTAATTAAAGAGATTTAGAACACTTTCTCATATACTTATTGATAGTTTTGATTTCTTTATCTGAAAATTGCCTATTTGTGTCCCTTGCCCATTTATCAATTGGGAAATGGCTTGATTTTTTTGTACAAATGATTTGGCTCCTTATATATTTGAGTAATTAGACCTTTGTCAGAGTTTTTTTGTTATAATAACTTTTCCTCAATTTGTCAATTCCCTTCTAATTTTGGTTGCATTCGTTTTGTTTGTACAAAACCTTTTTAATTTAATGTAATGAAAATTATTTATTTTACATTTTGAAATTTTTTCTAGCTCTTGTTTGGTTTAAAAATTTTTCTTTTTCACAGATTCGACAAGTATACTATTCTGTGTTTGCCTAATTTACTTATAGTTTCCTTCTTTATATTCAAGTCATTCACCCATTCTGATTTTATCTTGGTGCAGGGTGTGAGATGTTGTCTAAACCTAATCTCTCCCATATTGTTTTCCAATTTTCCCAACAGATTTTGTCCCAAAATCTGGGCTCTTTGGGTTTCTCAGAGCAGGGTCTGAGCTACAATGACAGGGGAGTCCCCTTCCCTGGAGTTTCCTACATCAGAGAAAGTCCAATCTTTAAGGGGAAAAAAGGTTTTAGGCACTTTATCCATTGACCAACTAGGTTAGGGGAAACAACTTTAATATGCAGAGTAATTCTCAGAAATATTTGTTATTCAGGTGTCTTATAACTAGATTCATCAGCATTTGTTAATTTAAAATTATTTTAACAGGAAATCTTGCACTTGAGACCTGCTTGCATATGCTTGGGTTAAAGTTTACTGTAATTATGCCATAATTTTAAGAGCATAGTTAGTTCATAAGTTTAGATTTCCTATTTTATATTACCAAAGTGAAGTGCAAATTTGCTCTTCAGGGTCTTATAAAAGTGCCACATCTCGATGTTAATGGAAATAAACCACTACTCTT
>NW_025377802.1:0-1188 GCF_016433145.1 Gracilinanus agilis
TAAGCACCTACTTATGTGCCAAGCAAACTCATTTTATAATTATTATCTCATTTAATCCCTACAATAAGCCTGAAGGGTAGTGTTATTATTTTCCCATTTTACAGATGAAATAACTGAGGAAGATTAAATCATTTACTCAGGATCACTCAGCTAAGTATCTGAGGCCAGATGTGAACTCAGTTTTTCCTAACTCCAGGTCCAGTGCTCTATTCATCGTGCCACCTAGCTGCACAAACTTAATGATGAAAAGTATCTGCCCTAAAAAGTACCAAGATAATTGTTAAAACTGACCAGAAACTGAAATCAAAAGGATCCACAGTATTTAAGAATATCCTAGCCAGATGAATCAGGAGAATACAAATAAAAGCAAAAAGAAAGCCTGTCCTTGCCCTCATGGAGCCTACATTCTAATGAGGAACACAGAACATTAAAGGAAGACAAAGAGGGGGAAAAGGTGAAGAAAAAAGGAACCCAGTACTGAGGGACACAAGGACAAAGTCTAAAGTTTAACCTGGTGACAAATGAAGAGATGGTTGGCCTAAGCCATCCCTTTAAATGGAGATTCTGGGAGAAGCCTTCCAATCAGAGAAAGGCCCCAGAGCAGAGGGTAATCCCAAGGAGAAATTTCCACAATTTAGCTGCTGATAAATAAAGTCTCCCATCATCCTATTTTCCTTTCCTTTCCTTTAGAGGTTCTTTACCTGTAGTCCATGGATAGATTTCAGATAGTCCATGAACTTGGATTGGGTGGAAGAATTATATCTTTATTTTTGTTAATATTTAACTGAAATTTAGCATTTTCTTCAAATATGATTGAAAAAACAACAATACACATTCTGAGAAAGAGTCCAGAGGCTTCACCAGATTGACAAAGGGGTTCATGACACCAAAAAGTTTAAGAACTCTGCTTTTGGCAATCCTTACTTTCTCCTTGAACAGTTTCAGCATGGTTGTGCTAAAGGTGACTCCTATCCCCACAGACCCCGTGCAGTCCCAGAAGCAGACTCATGAAGCTAATCTCTGTGATGGCCGTGAAATATTGGAGCCAGTCCAGTGCATGAGGCAGGATAGCCACAGCACAGCTGTGCCTGATGTGCAGCCCCTCCTTAAGCTGTGAAGAAAGATTGATTCCCATTAAATAAAAATGTGGCAGAAGACCCTGAACACTTCAGAGTAAAGCAAAACATC
>NW_025377803.1:0-1198 GCF_016433145.1 Gracilinanus agilis
ACATAGAAAGTACTTAATAAATGCTTTATCTGTCTAAATGTGTTATTTCTCTAATGCATAAGGTAAGTGCATCCAATTTTCAGACAAATTTCATTTTTGGAAACATTTTTTCTCCTTTGATCCCAGATTTGCCTCCTTTCCTTTTACCTTCCAGAAATTGTACTTCTTGAACATGCAGAGTAAATCAGCTCCCTCTTCCACATAGCAGTCCTTTAGATTTTTGAACATGAATGCCATGTTTCCATAAGTTTCTTCTTCTGACCACAGATTACTAAATCCTTTTAATTCTCCCTAGTGCCTTGCCCAGGGGCAACTGCCCAGGAAATACTTATTGATCCATAGAAAGTCTTTGCTCTTAAGAGCCGTATGTTGTTACATGGTGTTCACATTTTTTTTCTTTAATGTCTTCTTTTTTTTTCAAATGGCCAAAATAAGACATTTTGACTCTGTTATTTTTTTTTTTGCTCTGTCGCCCTATTAAAAAATAAAACAAAACTTGTGTCTCTCTGTTGCCTCCAGGTTCAAATATAAAATTCTGTGTTTGGCCTTTACTGTCTTGAATAACCTATCCCCTTCCTATCTTTTCAATCTTCTTATGTCTTCTTATGTCTTGTTATTTCCCTGCATTAGATTGTGAGACCCTAGAAGGTAGGAACTATTTTAGCCTTTCTTTGAATCCTTAGTATTAAGTATAGAGCCTAGAATAGAGTAGGTATTTAATAAAAACTTGTTGACTTGACTTCTCCCATCATTCTTGTCTCTACTCTTGGCAATCTAACATCCAAGCCTGTTACTTTATTAAAACAGCTTTTTTTAAAACCCTCACTTTCTGTCTTGGAATCAATACTATGTATTGGCTCCAAGGCAAAAGAGCGGTAAGGGCTAGGCAATGGGGGTTAAGTGACTTGCCCAGGGTCACACGGCTAGGAAGTGTCTGAGTCCAGATTTGAACCCAGGACCTCCCATCTCTGGGCCTGGCTCTCAATCCACTGAGCCACCCAGATGCCCCTGAAACAGGTTTTTAAAAGGTCGCCAGGGACTTCCTCCTCATTTCAAAATGAAATGTCTTATTCATCATGTGACTTGACATAATGACTGGATCTTATTAAGGAGAAATTTAATGATCACTATGCCCTATTTAACCAGAGCTGAGATGTTGGTGTGGCCCAGAAGCCAATGGTAGGGAGCATTTCCTAGC
>NW_025377804.1:0-1092 GCF_016433145.1 Gracilinanus agilis
GAACATGCATGGATGTCCAAATTTTAACATCGTTATATTCATGCATTCTTTGGACACTGGCTGTTTTTTTAATAAACAACATTAAACATAAAAAAAATAAAAAAAATAAAAAAAAGGCAGCTGGGGCAGAGAACTTGACTAGCAATTTGTGAACTGTCTACCGGAAGCTGACATACTTTAAAATTTAACCTTCGGGGAAATCAGAATCAGAGGGGAGGGAGTCAGAAGTGAGTGATAAGGAATATAAGGGAGGTGGAAGAGAGGCTAAAAATAACAGATAGAAAGAAGAAAAGAATCTTAAAGACCTTCCTTGGACCCTGGAACCTAAACAGATAAATTAACAGAAAATAAATGTAATAGCAGAAGGAAATGTGGCTTTCAGACCTAGTAAATGAGTTGAGGCCTCTATAAATAAATACTACAAAATGAAGGAAAATGATCCTACATTGATGAGACAGAGGACCCTATGGAAGTTTAGTAGAACATGGTATTACAACATATTCTTCCTGATTTGTTTTAAAGAGAAATGAGAATTATGAAAACAGAATTTTTATCCTGAACAGCAAAAAATTACATAGATCATCCAGAAAAACATGAATAAAAAACCTTGACATTATATTGAAGAAAATAAAAAAATAGACTTGCCCAAAATGGCTTAACATAGAATATAAAATTCTAATTGAAAGAATTCAAAGATCACCTCTGGGAGTGGGGTGGGTGGGAGGGGAGACTACAAACTCTAAGACACATGGTTAAATTTAACAATTCCATTAAAAATAAAGTTATTCAAGTCACCAGAAGAAGGACCTTCAAATACAAAGGAAAGTACATTAAAAAACACGAGACTATTTATTACCCACTAGAAAAAGGAGGAAGGAATGGAATAATAAGTTCCAAAGGGCACTGGAGCTCAGGATGCAAACTAGAGTGACCTATACTATAAATTTGAGACCAAAAATACAGATCAGAAGATGGATGGTTAATAATAAAGAAGAGTTTGAAATAATTTTTGGAAAGAAAACCAAAGAGATTATTTGTACCTCAAAACCTCCAAACAACAGAAATATAAGAGGAATGAATAAATACAGGCAA
>NW_025377805.1:0-1027 GCF_016433145.1 Gracilinanus agilis
TGCCCTTAACCCATCCTTTAATAGTAAGTTCCAACTCCTTTTCCTTCCTAAAAATTTCCCTGCCTATATCAGCCCATCATCAACTTCCCACACCTCTGAAATTCTGTATTCCTGCTAGTCTGTACAGTAACCAGGTCATTTTATTATGTGACTACATATTATTGTTATATTAATATGTAATATTACATTATATTATTATATATTATAATATAGTATTCTATCATTCCAGTACAGATTATAAATTATAGAAAACTGGAGATTTATACCTTATATTTATTTCTCTCAAAGACCTCGTGGTACCCAGGTCAGTGTCCTACATGTCAGAGATGGGCCAATACTTGTTCATTAATTTGTTGACTATAATAGAAAGGGTTTTTTTTTTTAGGTTACGAGATTAAGGACATGAAACTGGGGAATTAGGGCCCAAGGCTCCTTCTTAACAAGTTTTTGGCTGGGTCCTTCAGTGGGTTTTAAACTGCTAAAGCACTACTCCTGGAGCCGAGTGTGCAGGATGGAAAGGCCTGAGGCGCTCGGCCCAGTTGTTCCCTTCTGTTCCTTCTCTTCTCTCACCAACTTGACAGCTGCTCACACAGACTTAACAGGGGCTGATGAGTCCTCGCTGTAGATTTTCCAGCCAGTACAGGGCTTCCCTCCGCCGCAGTTTGACAAATAAGGAAGCCCAGTCTTGGGTTTTACTAAATAAAATCGACCGAGAGTGGTCACAGGATCCTGGTATCTCCGAACTGGAGGGGACCCCAGAGATCTGGGGTAAGCTGCGCCTGGACAAAATTCCTTTCTACAACACTGTCAGCAAGTGGTCATGGGAGGGAACCCACTCCCTCTGGAGGCAGCCCATTTAATTTTTGTATGTTAGAAAGTTCTCCATTACCTTGAGCCAAAATCATCAGGCAAAACCAGTCTGATCTCTCTTCCTTGGGACGGTTTAGTCAACAAGCATTTAAGTACTTAACTATGTTATGTGCCAAGCACAGTGCTAAGTCTTGGAATTATATATACATATATATAA